>NW_006922510.1:434441-452421 GCF_000298275.1 Orycteropus afer afer | reverse complement strand
TATTTATTTATTTGTAGGGTAGTGTGATAGTTATGTTTGTGTGTCAACTTAGCTGGGCCTGGTTGAGTGGCTGGGCAGCTGGTGGCAGTTATTCCCCATGATGAGACTGGCAATCAACTCCATGGTGAGATCTACCACAAGCAGCTGAATAGCTGTCTTTGGAATGTGGTCTGCTTCCTATGTATAAGGAGAAGCCTTGGGAACGGTCTCCGGCATATGACGTGCTTGGACCGTGCATGTAGCCATGTCGTTGCTCAGCAGCCTAATAAAACTAATAGATTAGGTTCATTGAAAACTTACCATGTGATAGGTCTTATAGTAAGACACTTCACATGAGTTAGTCTAGGAAAAAACTCTTCCTTCCTATCCTCTCCCTGTCCCCATTCCGTTTTGACTCCTCATTCTCCCAAATTGTGCGGATAAAACTATTTATTTCTGATTTCATTCTGAGCATCACTCTCACTAGAAAGTCATCTAAGATGCTGCTATCTGTATCAACTGCTCCTCATTTTTGTTCCCATACATATAGCTGTTGCTTTTATCTTAGCACTTACTGCAGTTAACACAATCTTAGACAGTCCATGCCTAAGAAATACTGTTGTATAAATAAACACCTATCTAATTCATTTGCAAACGCATTCAAAGCTATTTTCTGTCTTATTTAGATTTTTCAAGTACTTTGCCACTTTTTTCAATTTTTTTATGTCACTATTTTTAACATTGTGATTTTATTTTCTATTTGAAACAGGACCGTTGCTAGTGAATAAAGCCATACCATGAAACTGTTCCCTTCTCTGCTTATGTTATTACCTTCTTTGTTGACCAAACTGTTAACTGGCATCTCCTTCTCCCTTTAGCTGCCAAGCAGATAAGTAGTTAAATCTTTGTCAATGATTATTTCAAGGACAAAGCAGATATTCATTACTATACATTTACCAAAGGCTTCATCTCTGGGGTATAGATTTCCTCCAAAATATCTCTCAGTAATATTATCTTTCATTAGTCTGTTCATTAATAACCTTACCTTTTGAGAAACAAAATTTTCAGAAAAACAATTATTTAAAAATTTTTATATTCTAAAGAAATGCAGTGATAACTAGTTTTCTCAGTAATTATTAGATAACTTGTTATGTTGTTGGAAATTTCAATGTTGGTTAATCTTTTTTTATTTTTCTCTTTAAAGAGAAGAGAGAGGGTGTGGAACAAATAACTTCTCACTTCTCATTGTGTATAAATTCACAGAAACTTTATGAAGCTATTGTAAGTACCATTTAAAAACACAACAGACAGATCTGTGGATCTTTATGTAATGATTCACATAGCTGGTTGTTTTTGATTTTGGTTATTCATGTAAGTTCTGCTTCTTTGAGAAAATTATTATGCACATCTCCCAAAGATGAAAGTAAGACCTGAACCTCTACTTTGGAAAAGTCACAGCCCTGGGAATCCTTTGGAGCAATCCTACTCTGCACACACATAGGATCTTCGTGGTTGGGATCCACTCAACAATAACTAACAACAGTGTCATATTCTCATCTATCTAGTTGTTTTTGCCTTTTCACAACTAACAATTTCCAGAGAAAATACATTCAGATGAAATTCTAAAAGAAATATTTCAGAATCAAGATATACCCACATTTCAAGGATTTTAGATTAAGTTACCTAAGTGCCCTCAAAAAGAAGACATCAAATGAAATAATTTTTTTAATTGGCCTAGTTTTGTATCCATATCAATTTTGAAACTATGGCCATGTTTTATGAATATTTATGATGCGAATTTGTTCATCAGTCTGTAATTTGTTTTGATTTTGTGTTGCACTATTTTTGACATACACAAACTGATACTCCCTTTCAGATTTTTTTTTACCTTCTTATAAATAGGTTTATATTTCCCTATTGATTCCTATGCCTCTTTTATGTTACTGTTATGTCAAAAAGATCTTGCTGTTGAATAAGAGAAATACTACTGTTAATATTTTATATATATTGACCTATGTATAAAACTTTTGTAATTTCTCCAGAATTTACCTATTTCACTTTGTTTTTATTCTAGTGATCACCCTTAATAATTTAACACAAACATTGAAGATATTTTAAAATATCTATTTATAGAAGTGGGTACTGTTTTTTATCCTTCTCCCATGGAAGATAGATGCTTAGCATATTCTTTTTCTACACTTTTTGTTCCCATCTTCTTCTTCCCCTTTCACCACTTTGTAAAATGTGCTCATATAGGGCTTCATATCAAGATAGTTGTACATTTTTTGTTTTTTAACAATAAATTTGGACTTGGATGCTATTGTGTATAATTTGATGTCAAGATATTTATACTTTCTTTTCACTGCAAATGCTAGCTTTAGTGTTCACTTCTGCTTTTAATCTCGTATATTGTTTTCTTGGATTCATTTACAATACCTTTTTCTGTTTTTACTTGTGGGATATACTCTAGTAATTTCTTGAGACATTTTGTGAGTAGTAACTTTTTTTCATATTCAGAGTTGCTACAATGCATTATTTAAACTGGTTGTAAAAAAATATATATATACATATGACATACCAAAAAACAAGAAGTTTTGAACTACACAGAGGAAGGAAGAGGAAAAAAAAGAAGCAAGAGAAACTGCCTTTGAAAGGACCTAGAAATTGGACAATTTTGAAGCAGTTATTATGCATTTGTTCAAAGAACAAAAGGAAAATATGCTTAAAGAATTAAAGGAAATATGATGACAATGTCTCATCAAATAGAGAAGATCAATAGACATAATTTTTAAAAGAATTATTTGGAAATTCTTGAGTTTGAAAGTGCATAATGAAAAAGTCACAGAAAGCAATAGAAAATCTGAATCAATGCATAATAGTCAAAGATGTTGAAAAGCCAAAGCCCAGAGGCTTTGTTAGTGAATTCTACCAAATACTTAAAGAAAAATGATTCAGTATAAGAATTGGCCAGTGAAAACCTTATGAATAGCATTGAACACACTGTCTGATGTATTACTGAAAAATGTTATGAATAGCCTTTAACTACTACTTTCCCTAAATTACACAAATTTTGATAGATCAAAATTTATTATAATTAAATTTAAAATACATCTTATTTACAGTATGTTTTTCTTTGATCTAAGTTATTTACATCATGGTATTTAATTTTCATAGTTGTGGTGTAATAGTTAAGTTCTCCCCTGCTGACTGAAAGGTTGGTAGTTCAAACCCACCCAGCAAGTATGTGGGAATAAAACCTGGTTACATGTTTATGTAAACACTACAGCCAAGAGAACACTATGGGGGACCCTGCAATAGGACTTGTTGCTTTGTTTATTTAGTAACTTGGATGGAATATTTTTTGTAAATTCTTTCTCTGCAGTGAGCAGGCTCTGTTATAGGTCCTTACAGGGTAGTGTTAAACATGTGCAGTCATCTTGGGATGACAAAGTTTTCAGCAAACTCTTTTTCATGGCCTCTTTTTTCTGATCTTTCTGTTGAGCTGACTTTCTCTGTAAGTATGACACTCAGCTTTCAGCCTCCAGGAATTGCCTCCTGATTGATCCATTATTTTTGGACATGGCCCTAGGATATTCATTGTTCCACATTCTTATGCAGTTAAAATGGGTTCCTATTGCAGGGGATCTTTGAGACCAGTCTTTTAAGTTTGTTCTAATGCTAAGAAGGCAGATTTTAGTTATCTCTTTCCTTGGTTCTCTCTATGATACAAATCTCAAGGAGATACCGGAATCCTCTCAATTGCTTATACCTCAAATCTTCTTTGTTTTCAAGATTGTAATTAGACTCAAACTTCTTGTTTCAAATAAAGTCAATTCCCTTGGGCAGACCTTCAGAGCTGTCTGTAACCATGACCTGCTTTTCTCATAGGGAGAATCTTTGCCACTGCTGTGGTGTTGGGGGCAAGGTCAATGATCCAATTATCTGTGAACAATACCCTATTTTATGAGAAGTGTGCTGGGTAGAGACAGTAGCTTCTGGTCTTCTGGACTTACCTATCCTGCCATGGAATTTGTGCCCTATGAAAGATCTGGAGAGAAAGCAATTGAGACCATAGTGTTTTTGTCCTGCTTTGAAGAGCTTCCCATCCTACAAGTCAGGGTTTGGTGAAAGAAAAAAGCCCCAGACATCTCCCCTGCCCTTGCCTGACTTATGTTTCCTATAACAAGGAAGGGAAGAGGGTGAGAAACTCTGGCAGCCTGCCACACCTGAAGAGTTAGTGTACCTCTCAACTGGAGCCATTGTGAGAGAAAGCCCCACCTATATTGTCCACTCCTGCCTGGATTGGAACTTCCATCCCACTGAGCTAAATGGAGTGGTGAGAGGAGGGAAGTAGCACATGTGGCTGTAATGTCACAGACTCTCATGCTTGTCAAAAAGACTTAATAGATTGTCTTGTATTACTATTTCTTCACTTTCTTATAACCTTCTTGAGACTTAAGGGCTCCTTTAAAAAGTATTTTTATTTTACCAGTTATGTATATTTCACTGGGGAGAGGGCCTGTGAAGTTCCTCACACCACCATTCAAGGCATCATCTGGCCTGATGTTTTGTGTAATCTTAATTTTACCTCTTAATAAAATCATATTCTAATTTTGTATTTTAAATATGTAGACATATCTAAGATGTCTCTTGAGGAATCTTAATACCAACATACTTGTCACTGGAGTGACACAAAATATAAGAAGCACAAGCAATGAAGTCAGATAGATAAGGATATTCATCCTGAGTGCACCACTTACCAGAATTATTTAGTTCTCCTCAGTTTCTATTTACCAATCTGTGAACTGCAGATATGATCAAACAGCTTTTATTTTTTATGGGAGTTTAAAAAACAACATAAAAAAAAAACTATGCAATTAAACAGTTTTCATTGCATACTTTTCTAAAAAAAGAAAAAAGAAAAAGTCATAACATAAAAACCAACTCTGTTGAATTGATTCTGACACAAAGGGATCCTGTGGAACAGAGCAGAACGGCTCTGTAGAGTTCCCAAGGTTGTAATCTTCAGGGAAGTAGGCTGCCATATCATCCTTCCATGGAGAAGCTGGTGGGTTCAAATCACTAACCTTTTGGTTAGCAGCTGAGTGCTTGACCATTGTGCAGCCAGGGCTCCTAAAGTCCACCCTGACAATTGCAATTTTGAATATTTATCCCAGAGACATGGAAATTTATATTTACATGAAAGCCTGTATAAAATGTTAGTAGAATCTCATTTTTAATAGCAAAAACCTGGAAATTATGCAAATGTCCTGCAATGAATCAATGAATGGTTAAACAACTCTGCTATATTTATAACATGGAATACCCCTCAGAAATAAAAAAGAAACTGCTGAAATATACAGCCATTTGGACAAATCACTAGTGAATTTTGCTGTGTGAAAAAAAAGATAATCTTAGAGAGTAACATATTATATGATTCCATATGATTTCCATCTTAAAATGACAGTATTATAGAAATGGTGAACAGATTACTGGTTGGGAGCTCTGGTAGCATAGTGCTTAAGGCATTTGACTGCTAACCAGAAGGCTGGCGGTTCAAACACACCAGCTACCCCTCAGAAGGAAGATGGGGCGATCTACTTCCGTAGTGGTACTGCCTTGGAAACCCAAGGAGGAGTCGCTATGAGTCGGGTCCAACTCGACAGCACATAACAACAACAACACAACAGCTGATTAGGCATAGTAGCATGTTCTGAAAGATGTACATTATAAAAAGACAAAACAAGGAATCATTTACATATAGAACTATTCTGAAACTTGAACCTGGAGCTGTCTACATAATTCTATACATATAGTAGAACTGCATAGACCTGAACACACACACACCAATATAGAATGAGTTGCATACAAAAATGGTGAAGTCTGAATAAAAGTGCACATTGTATGCTGTGTTCTTGTTGTCGTTAGGTGCCATTGAGTTGTCTCCTACTCATAGCAACCCTATGCACAGCAGAATGAAACACTTCCTGATCTTGTGCCAGCCTCATGATCCTTGCTATACCTGAGTCCATTGTTGCAGCCCTGTGTCTATCCATCTCGTTGAGGGCCTTCTCCTTCTTTGTTGACCCTCCACTTACCAACCATGATATCCTTCTCCAGAGAATAGTTCCTTCTGACAACATGACCATTCTCAGTTCCAGAGTTACCAGCTGCACTTTTTCCAGGGCAGATTTGTTAGTTCTTTTAGCAGACCATGGTACTCTTAGCATTCTTCTCCATCACCACAACTCAAAAGCATCAACTCTTCTTCAATCTTCCTTATTCAATGTCCAGCTGTCACATGCATAAGAGGCAATTGAATATACCATGGTTTGGGTTAGGTTCACTTTAGTCTTCAAGGAGACATCTTCGCTCATCGGCACTTGAAAGAGTTCTTTTGTAACAGATTTGCCCACTACAATATGTCGTGTGATGTTTTGACTGCCACTTCCATTGGTGTTGATTGTAGAACCAAGTAATATGAAATCCTTGGCAACTTCAATATTTTCTCCATCTACCATGAAGCTGTTTAATGGACCGGTTGTGAGGATTTTTGTTTTCTTTATATTGAGGTATAATCCATCATGTAGACTGTAGTCTTTAATCTTCATCAATAAGTGCTACAAGTCATCTTCACTTTCAGCAAGGAAGGTTGTGTCATCTGCATATCGCAGGTTAATGAGTCTTCCTTCAATCCTGATGCCATGTTATTCTTCATATAATCTGGCTTCTCAGATTATTTGCTCAGCATAAAATTTGAATAAGTATGGTGAAAGAACACAACCTTGATACACTCCCTTCCTGATTTGAACCACAAAGTATCCCCTCGTTCTTTTTGAACCACGGCTTCCTGATCTATGTACAGGTTCCTCATGAATACAATCAAGTGTTCTGGAATTCCCATTCTTCTCAATGTTGTACATAATGTATTATGATCCACACAATCAAATGCTTTTGAAAAGTCAATAAAACATAAGTAAACATCTTTCTGTTATTCTTAACTTTCAGCTAAGATCCATCTGACATCATCAATGATGTCCCTTATTCCATGTCCTCTTCTGAATCCATTGCATTTCTGGGAGCTTTCTGTCAATATACTGCTGCAAACATTTTTTAATTATCTTCAGTAAGATTTTACTTGCATGTGATATTAATTATATTGTTCAATAATTTCCCCATTCTCTGGGATCACCTTTCTTTGGAATGTGTATAAATATGGATATCTTCCAGTCAGTTGGCCAGGTAGCTGTCTTCCAAATCTCTTGGCATAGCCAAGTGAGTGTCTCCAGTGGGGCATGCATTTGCTGAAATATCTCAATGGGTAATCCATCAATTCCTTCAGTGCAGTTTCAACTTCTTCCTTCAATACCATTGGTTGCAGATCATATTCCACCTCCTGAAATGGATAAACATCGACCAATTCTTTTTGGTACAGTGACTTTGTGTATTCCTTTCATCTTCTTTTGTTGTTTCCTGCATCATTTACTATTTTGCCCATAGAATCTTTCTATATTGCAACTAAAGGCTAATTTTTTTCCCTCAGTTGTTTCAGCTTGAGAAATGCCAACTTTTCTTCTCTTTTGGTTTTCTAACTCCAGGTCTTTGCGCATTTTATTATAGTAATTGACTTTGTCTGCCTGAGCTGCTCCTTGAAATCTTCTGTTCAGCTCTTTTATATTGTCATTTCTTCCATTTGTGTTAGCTACTCTCCACTCAAGGGCAAGTTTCAGAGTCTCTTCTGACATCCATTTCAGTCTTTTCTTGCTTTCTTATCTTTTTAATGACCTCTTGCTTTCTTCATGGATGATGTTCTTGATGTCCTACCACTAATCCTCTGGTTTTCAGTCATTAGTGCTCAGTGTATAAAATCTATTCTTTAAATGGTCTCTAAAGTCAGGAGGGATATTATCAAGGTCATATATTGGCTCTCATGGATTTGTTTTTATTGTCTTCAACTTCAAGTTGAACTTGCATATGAGAAGTTGATGGTATGTTCCACAATCAGCTCTTGGCCTTGTTTTGACTGAAGATATTGATTTCTCCACCACCTCTTGCCACAGATGTAGTCAATCTGAGTCCTGTATATTCCGTCTGGTGATATCTACATGATAGCCATCACTCATGTCATTGAAAAAAGGTATTTGCAGTGAATAAGTCATTGGTATTGCAAGATTCTATCATGAGATCTTCAGGATTATTTCTATCGCCACGGCCATATTTTCTGACTACTAGTAACCTCTTCTTTGTTTCCAACTTTTGCATTCTAGTCACCAGTGATAATCAACACATCCTGATCGCATGTTTGGTCAATTTCAGACTGCAGAAGTTGGTAGAAATCTTCAGTTTCCTCATCTTTGGCTTTGGTGGTTGGTGTGTAAGTTTGAATAATAGTAGTATTAACTGGTCTTCCTTGTAGGCATATGGATATTATCCTATCAATGACAGCATCGTCCTTTAGGCACATCTTGTAATACTCTTCATGACAATGAATGCCACACCATTCCTCTTCAATTTGTCATTCCTGGCAGAGTAGATAATATGGTTGTCTGTTTCAAAATGACCAAAACCAGTCCTTTTCAGCTCACTAATATATAGGATATCAATTTTTATGCATTCCATTTTCATTCATTGACAACTTCCAATTTTCCTGGATTCATACTTTATACATTCTACATTCTACATTGTATAATGTACATTATACATTCCATGTTCTAATTATTAATGGATGTTTGCATATGTTTCTACTCATTTTGATTCATGCCACATCAGTCAATGGAGGTTCCGAAAGCTTTATGCTACCCATGTTGTTACGGTCATCTCTACTCTGAGGAGTCAGCTCTTCCCACTCAAATTTTGAGTGTCTTTTGACCTGATGGGCTCATCTTCTGGCTCTACATCAGACAATGTTTCAGGGCTGTTCATAACGTTTTCCAGTAGTATATCAGACAGTGTTTCACTGCTATTAATAAGGTTTCACTGGCAAGTTCTTTGAGAAGTATATGGTCTCTTCCTTTTTCTGAGTCTGTCTTAGCCCAGAAGCTCTGCTGAAACCTGTCCACCAGGGGTAACTCTGCTGGCATTTTGCAACACTGTGGCATAGCCTCCAGCCTCAGTGCAACACATAAGCCACCACAGGATGGCAAACGGACAGACAAGTTTGTCTCCCTTAATTGTTCTTAACCCCTCTGGGCCCATCTTTCTTGGGCAATGGCTTTAAAATAAAGCTGCCCCCAAGTGAAAACAGTTCCTGAGTGCCATGCCTGCTAACCTTCGGCCCTGGCCTTAATAAAGAACAGCACCCAAGCAAAAAGCAGCCCCCCAAGCCAGCCCTGGGCCTGGCTGCCTCAGGCCCCAGCCTCAATAAAAAGCAGCCCCCAAGCCCTGAACCCACCTACTTCGGGCCCTGGTCTTAAAATAGAGCCACCCCCTAGTGAAAAGCAGCCTCCAAGCCAGGGGCCTGCTAACTCAGGTCCCGGGTTAATAAAGAAACACCCCAGGCTAAAAGCAGTCCCAGCCCTGGGCCCACCTGCCTCAGGCCCCAACCTTAATATAGAGCCACACCGAAGGGAAAAGAAGGCGCTAAGCCCTGGGCCACCTTAGTAAACAACCACCCTCAAGTAAAAAGCAGTCCCCAGCCCTACACCTGACTACCTCAGAGCAGCCTTAATATAGAGCCACAGCCAAGCAGAAAACACCCTCCAGTCTCCGTGTATATTGTGTGAATGTCAGTTTTTTGTGTGTCACACTGTACTATGGTTATGCACAATATTAGTTCTGAACAAGACTGAGTGAAGCATCTATGGCATCTTTCTGATTTATTTCTTACAACTCTATGCGAATGTACAATTATCTTAAAACACAAAATTAAATTCACTATTTTAAATGCTCAATTCCTTAAAAAAAAAAGTGATAGGTCTGTAGTGATACTGTGATTAGTAGCTGTTATAATCATTTTTGCACAATATCAACACAAACATCTATAGCAATACTCTTAATTCAACATTAAAATTCATCTTTAATATTTAGCTTACTTTTCCCATGCCATTTTATTCTCTCTGGTTTATTGCTTCAAATCAGAAATAATTTGTTTCCATTTTATTCTTTTAATAATTGGTCTCCTTTTTTGTGTGTGTACAAGATAGTCTTTCAACATATTTGAAGTTTGCATACTATGTACCAGATGTTTTGCTGATTAGTTAAATACACAAGTGAGTAACCAGCATGTATTCTGCCTTCATAGCCCTCACTCCCTACTGAAAAACATGAACAAATGAAAGAAAATCTTCTGTGTTTTGAAATTTGTGATGTGTTATGTGTTAACGTGTTAGCCAGATGAAAAATGATTGAAAGAATATCTTTAGCAGAGGCAAGGATTTTGTGAGGAACTGACCAAGTTGTAATACAGAGTTGCTTCTTTGAGGAAAATTATTTTGGCACTCAATTTCCCTCTTCATTCATGAAAAATCATGATAACTTTGGTGATAATTTTTCTTTTCTTCATCACTCTCTCTCTTGTCAACTCCCCATGCATTTAGACAGGTTAGTTTTCTGGTGCTCTTTCCTGTTCCTTTGTGTTGTAGTCATTTATATTCTTGATTTAGATACCTTCATTTTTTTTTATTCAATTTTTATTTCTAGCATCGAGATATTTGTGCAATCCTCTAATCATTCCAATTACTTAACAGCTAAGGAATATATAGTGTATACATAAAAGTATGTTATGTGTTATCTTAGGTATTATTGAATCGGTTCCAACTCATAGCGACTCTATGTGCAACACATCAAAACCCTGCCTGGTCTTGTGCTATTCTCACAATCATTGCTATGTTTTAGTCCACTGTTGCATCTGTTGCATCAATCCCTCTCATAGAGGGTTCCTTTTTCACCCACCTTCTACTTTACCAAGCATGGTGTCTTTCTCCAGGGACTGGTCTCCCCTGATGACATGTTCAAAGTACATGAGACAAAGTCTTGCCATTCTTGTACCTAAGGTTATAACATCCTTTCCTTACAAGCTTACTTGTCTGCTAAGAATAAATTTTAGCATTTTATTTCACATACTACCTGTACAAATTAATCTGTTAGTCTTTTAATTTTTAGAGAATTCAGAATTATAATTTCTCACATTTTATGATTCAGCTTCTACGTTATAATAATTCGTACTATATTCCTTTTTAACTTTTAAATATCTCTTATTATTTGTTGTTTGTAGTGTTGATATTTTATTTAATGTGTTGATCATTAATCTTTCTAGACTAGAAGCCATAAAAGATAAGAATTTTTTATCTTAGTGCCTGAAATGGTGTTTGGAATTAAGAAAAAAAAAAAAAATCCTCAGAATCCAGAATTAGAAAGGAAACAAGCACAACGGCTGTACCCAAAACTATGATAAACTCAATTCTGTGGATATTGGTTCATTTTGTTTGCATTTTTGTCAAGCTTTTTAAAAAATGAAGCCATTCTTTTGTTTCTTAAAATTGCACTCTATTGTCTTATTGAGAAATGTTATCCTGAAACAGTTTTCCTTCTAGGAAAGGAAAGAAGGAAAACCTTAAATGTATATGTATTTTATGTACGTGTATATAGGAACTCTGGTGATGTAGTGCTAAAGGCATTTGACTGCTAACCAGAATGCTAGTGGTTCAAACCCATCAGCCACTCCTCAGAAGGAAGGTTGGACAATCTATTTCTGTAGTGATACCGCCTGGGAAACCCAAGGAGTGGTCTCTATGAGTCAGATCAGACTCCATGGCAGTGCATTGTGTTTGTATAGAGAGAAACAAGGAACTGATGACCTTTTATTAAAAATTTGATTACTCTCCATTAGCAAATCTTACTTCTTTAAGAACAATGCAATTCTCTTGACTGAGTCATTGAAGGCTTGTTTTACTTGCTTGTTCCTCAGGGTGTAAATGAAGGGGTTCAGCATAGGGGTGATGGAAGATGTGAGTACTGCTATACCCTTATTAATGGCCACTGAATTCTTTGCTGAAGGTTTGATATACATGAAAATGCAGCTTCCATAAGTGATGGAAACCACAATCATGTGGGAAGAGCAGGTAGAAAATGCTTTTTGTCTTTGCTGGACAGAAGGGAAGCGTAGAATGGTCCTGATGATGTATGCATAGGACAGAATAACACATATAAGAGTTGTGATAAAGGTCAACACAGCACAAACTGTGACTACCTGCTCTATGAGCCATGTTTCTGAGCACGAGATCTTTAGCAGAGGTGATGCATCACAGGCAAAATGGTCAATGACTTTAGAGTCACAGAATTCCAGATTTAGGCCCAGGCTCAGTGGTGGGAGTATGATCAACAAGGCAGCTAACCAGCAACAAAGGATGAGTCTTCTACAGACCTTGCTGCTCATGATGGTTGCGTAATGTAGGGGCTTGCAGATGGCTACATATCGGTCATAGGACATGGTGGCTAGGAGGAAAAATTCTGTAACACCAAAGAGGTCAGTAAAAAAAATTTGAATGACACAATTGTCATATGTAATTTTTTTTATCACCTGTTGATATATTGTACAAGTATCTGGGAATACAAGCAGATGTGAATGAGATTTCTAAGAAGGAGAAATCTTTTAGGAAAAAATACATGGCAGTTTTAAGATGAGAATTGATGAAGGTGAGAAAGATGATTGTCAGGTTTCCAATTACACTCAGCATGTAGGTGATAAATAGAAAGATGAAAATCACAACCTTCAGTTGTGGGTCATCAGTCAGTCCCAGCAGGATAAATGTTATTGTGTTGTTTCTCATCATTGACTTCTGACTTCTATCCAATCTGCATCTAAAATTAAAGATATTTGATATGAGGAGAGTGGTAATTAATGGTGGAAAATAAAATGAAAGATACTTTATGTAATTTAAAAATTGATTACATGTATTAGCAATATACTGGTAGTGTATGTTCCACAATTGTTTATATTTGAATATTTCAGGAGAAATTAAAAAAATCAAGTAGCTTTATATATCCCACACTCCATTATATTACTCTTGCTTCCTTCTTGTCACATTTTCTTTCCAATTTATGTTTCATTTTTATCTACACCATGAGTTTGATTATTTCATATAGTTAGAACTAATGGTAATATTTTGTAATCTCAACAGCCTACTCATAGGCTGAATTATAAAACTGAAGCTCAAAGCTTCTTGATCATCTTCATGTGCTTCCTTAAGGTTTTATTCTGGGTGAAGTGGAAATATATCACATAGAAGCTCACTATAGAGGCGCTCCAAATCCACTGCATACGATTTTGAGATCTAGCATTAGCACAATTTCAAAAAGAATGTTTCCTTTAAGCAGCTCCCTTTACTCACACCTTCCCTTGACTCTCCCTCATGATTTTCAGTTTAATTGAAGCTTATTTCCCCCCACTCTGATGTAGAAGATAAAGATACTTTATAAGAAATTTACTGTGCAGAAGTTAAGATATACTGGGTCCAACATGCATGAAGATGCAAGACATCATCACAACTTTTCAGTTAAGATTGAAAAACACCTCAACATCTTATTATTTTTACCACTAAATCTGACATCTATCAGATTTAAAATACTAAAGAGTTTCTCCAACTCCTGATTGCTTTTCTATGATTCAGTTATATCCTCTATAAAATATGAAAAATTACATGTTTAGTATATAAAGCATTTATAAAGGTATCTGACTGATAATGATTTTTATTTTTTGGTCATCATGCATTCATTCTTCAATGTATTTTAATCATGCTTTTATCCCCAACATTACAATAAAACAGTTTATACCAAAATTTATCAAAGTCTTCCTTTCTGCTATTAAAGTTTAGGAGATTTCTAAGTGGAACGTGTACTTTTATCACACACTATTCTTACATTGTACACATACTATATTCTTTCATGATTTACTGTAATACAACATACACCAGTTTTCTGTGACCTTTCTAGTATCAATTCTTTTGAACATGTTATCAGGAGATGCCAATCCTTGGAGAAAGACATTATGCGGTCAAGTACAAAGGTCAGCAGAAATAAAGAAGAAGACCCTCAATAACATGGATTGACACAGTGGCTACAACAATGGGCTCAAATATAATAACAGTATTGTGAATGGCACCGGACTGGGCAATGTACAACAAACAGTACACGTACAACAGTACATAGATTTGCTTTGAGAAGGAATTGACTTGATAACACCTATCAACAACAACTTCTAGGTATTTATTTTCTTTCTTGCTCAGTTAAGTTGCTAGTTGTCAGCTTTCTTTCTTAGTACTTCTTTACCTCCTAACATATTCACTGTCTAAGAATTTTCTTGATCTTCTAATCTCCAAAATATGACTGCTTTTAAGAATCTCAGTTATACACCAAATGCTACAAAGTCCAAACATACACATTCTGAAATGGAAGTCTTGATTTTCAACACTTCCATCCTCTTTCTTCTCTGGACTCTTTACAGTAAAAGTCATATATTTATTAAGACTTTGCAATACAGGATCAATGTTATTATGCTAGATAGTCAAATATACAGTTTACATGAATTATCTATCTGCCCTCTAACTTTCTGTTTTCCCACTCTACCCCTTTATCTGGTACCTAGCTCCAAGGTGGAATACACATACTCAGCCATTGAGGTTTATTTTTTTGTTTTTTCCTCCAAGTTTCTAGAAATCTGTGTGTAGGAGACACTTTCCATATCGCTAAGTTATACTACAGAATGACCACCTACACGTTGTTGTTTAAAATAATCTTGTCAATGACTATACACTAACCAGGTTTACAGCACTCTAAAACTGATATTCCATTAATACTGATACTAGAAGTCACATTTCAAAATTGTATTCAGTTGGAAAAACTCCTTTATTAGAGGCAAATATAATCCTAGTCTCAAAATGGAAAATGTAACTGCACTGAAAGAATTTTTCCTACTCACCCTTCTGGCAGTTAATCATGCCCTCCTTCTATGGGTTGTTCAATTGCAACTGTATTTAGAGCTACAATTTTAAAATGAATGTGATGTTGAAAACCAGCCTGAAGATTTCTGGTCACCATTCATTGAATCTGCTCACTTCCCAGTGACCATCACAACAGCCTGGGAATGCATAATCTGCTTGCATTTTCTATCAATGGCAAAGCTCAGTGTGTGGAGGGTGAGTAACAACATGTAATGTAAAATTCATTACAATAGATGTTGTGCTATCACAGGTTTTCTTCTATTCCTCATCACTGAAAAGAAAAGCTAGCTAAAAGGAACTTCTACTAGCTATGAAGACTTGATGTTCTGTACCACCTTAGTTCAGAGAAGGGTTTTCCCATGTCAAGCCTGACTTTTTTTATTTGCCAGCTCTTCACCAAAGTTAGTAAACAAAAGTCCTTAGTGACCTGGTTCAAAAATCAGTAATGAATCATCTGTGTAATGAACTTGGTGAAATAAATTTAACATGGTAACAGTGGGGGCATAACCTTAAGAGGCAGGAGACAGCATCAAAAGCATTTAAAACAGACTGGTAGGGAAACAGAAATATTATTAAAAAAAATAAAATAAAAACTAAAAAAACCTCATCCAGTTTTATTTGTATTTTAAAATTCATTTCTATAATGTAAGATAATAGATTATAGATCTTTATTTTCTCCTTTTCCACTTTTTCATAATATGAATAAGTTATAAAAAAAAATTTTATTAGATAAGTAAAAGCAGAAAAATGGAGGGACAAACAACAAAGGGAATGGCTTTAGAAGCTGGAACAAAATCTACTGCTTTGGAGCCTATCCTTCCATAATTTTCTTCCCGCAATCACACCAACATGTGTCACATGTAGTATTTACAAATGAGCAAACATTGAACTTAAAAAAAAAGCTTATATATTGAGATGTAAAGCTAGTGTAACCTTAGACATATATCATCTCTGTATCTTAAAATGTATTAATATGCACCATTTTAATTCCATTCAGTTTCAGTCCACGGTACATATGTAACATCAAATTTTAAAACAAAATTTATTGTTGTAAATTTATGCTGTTCCCAATGTTTCACCATTTTAAAATATTACTCTATGAATAGTCAGTAATTTTTCAGTCACTACTTGAAATTGTTTTAGTTTATTTCCCATCTTTCACAACTATAGAAAAATCTACAAGATGAATCCTTATGAAATCATTATTTGCATGTTGTCAGAATAATTGATAGTAGTGAAATTTCTTTAAAAAATTAATGTATGTGTTTAGAACAATAACCTATTCATATTGTGAATAGATACCTAGACAGCTGCTGTCAAGTGGACTGTAGCACATGGCAATCTTAAGTACAACAGAAAGAAAAGTTGCCCGTCTGAATCATTTTCACTATTGTGGGCATGCTTGAGTGTTTCGTTGCAGTTATTACACCAAACCACTTCCCTGAGTGTCT
This sequence comes from Orycteropus afer afer, assembly GCF_000298275.1. Lineage (NCBI taxonomy): Eukaryota > Metazoa > Chordata > Mammalia > Tubulidentata > Orycteropodidae > Orycteropus > Orycteropus afer. Next base: position 436,055 of record NW_006922510.1, on the reverse strand, counting down.
CAGTCACTGAGAATACCCGTCATCAAATATGATGTTCTCCTTTAGCCATTGATCCTCCCAGCAAATGAGTTGGATAGTGTTCTGTTGTGATCCATGATGTTTTCATTGGCTAATTTTTGGAAATAGATTGCCAAGCCTTCTTTTTAATCTGTCTTAGTCCAGAAGTTCCTACTTAAACCTATCCACCATGGTGACTCAGCTGGTATTTAAAAATCAGTGACATAGCTTCCAGCAGCATAGCAACCTACAAACCCTCACAGAATGAGAAACTGACAGATGGGTGGTATATTAGTTTCCAATCTTCTTTCCGAGGAGTGGCTGGTGGGTTTGAAGAGCCAGCCTTCTGGTTAGCAGTCAAATCATGAGACTTGTTTTATTGTGTATTATGGTGAATGTTCTGTGGGTCCTTGAAAAGATTCTGCTATTCTTTGACTGTGGGTTTTACAAATACCAATTTGGCCAGGTTGGTTGATTGTCTATTTCAAATCTTTTATGAAGATGTTCTAGCTAGATTTTCTATCAAATACTGAGAAGGGTAATAAAATCTCGAATCTATAATTATTCATTTGTCTATTTTTTCTTTCAGCTCTATCAGTTGATGATTCAAGTATTTATGAGTTCTCTTATGAGCTACATACATACATAGACATAGTGCTTATACTCTGCCTTCTTTATTGATACAATAATTTATTTTTATACTCAATATCCCGCTTTATCCCAAGAAAAAATCTTCTGAAATCTACATCGTCTGATACGAATATAGACACTCCAGTTTTCTTTTGCTTAATGTTTCCTTGGTATATTGCCTTAAAAAAGATACTTTTCTTTACCATATATATTTATTTATATTCAAAGTATTATTTCATAGATGACATATTATATGGTTTGCTTTTTTTCTTAATGGACAAATTCTTCCTTTTAATAAATATGGTGCAACTTTGGTTATAGTTGGCTTTAAAATTATCATCTTGAAATTTGTTTTTTATCCTACCTGTTCTTGTTGCCTTCTGTCATTTTCCTACCTACTATTGGACTAAATATTTTTATAATACCATTTATGTCGGTTACTTTTCAGTAATTATACCCCTTTGTGTGTGGTTGCTCTAGAGTTTCCAACATTCATTCCTAACTTATCACAGTCTACTTTTAATCATATCATATCATTTCATGTATTATATAATAATTTTACAATTGTTGTTGTTGTTAGGTGCTGTTGAGTCATTTCCGACTCACAGCGACCACATGCACAGCAGAACAAAACACTGCCCGATCCCGCGCCAGCTCCACCATCGATCCCTGCTGTACTTGAGCCCATCGTCACAGCCACTGTGTCAATCCATCTCGTTGAAGGCCTCCCCCTCTGTTGGCCCTCCACCTTACCAAGCATGACATCCTTCTCCAGGGAATGGTCCCTTCTGACAACATGACCAAAACAGGGGAGACGAAGTCTGGCCATTCTTGCTTCCAAGGAGCATATCGGGTACACTTTCTCCAGGACAGATCTGTTAGTTCTTTTAGCAGTCCATGGTACTTTCAGCATTCTTCGCCAATACCACAACTCAAAAGCATCAACTCTTCTTCCATCTTCCTTATTCATTGTCCAGCTCTCACATG
>NW_006922510.1:428325-429492 GCF_000298275.1 Orycteropus afer afer | reverse complement strand
CATGACTAAGGAAGAGCTGCCTCCTCAAAGTAGAGTCAATCTTAATGATGTGGACAGAGTAAAGTCTTCAAGACCTTCATTTGCTTATGGGGCTTAATGCACACTGGGAAGAAACAGGTATAAACTTTCATTAATAATCTGAATGTGGAAGATATAAAGTATGAATCTAGGAAAATTGGAAGTTGTCAAAAAATAAGATGGAATGCATGAAGATTGATTTCCTCGGCATGAGTGAGCTGAAATAAAGTGGTATTAGCCATTTTGAAAAAGAAAATAATAGGGTCTTCTATGCTGAGAATGACAAATTAAAGGGGAATGGAGTCATATTCATCTTCAAAAAGAAATGCTGTCAGTGATAGGATAATATCCATATACCTACATGGAAGATCAGTTACTACTACTATTATTCAGATTTACACACCAACCACTAAAGTGAAATATAAAGAAATTAAAGATTTTTAACAATCTTTCAGTCTGAAATGGATCAAACATGCAATCAAGATGTATTAATCATTACAGGTGATTGGAAAGCAAAAGTTGGAAACAAAGAAAAATCACAGTAGTTGGAAAATATGGCCTTGGTAAAAGAAATGATGCTGGAGATCTTATGATAGAGTTTTGCAAGACCAATGACTTTTTCATTGCAAATACCTTTTTTCAACAACATAAACAGTAGCTATACAGATGGACCTTACCAGGTGGAGTAAAGAGGAATCAGATCAACTAAATCTGTGGGAAAAGGTGATAGAGAAGCTTAATATCTTGATCCAAAACAAGGCCAGGAGCTGACTGTGGAATAGACCATCAATTGCTCATATACAATTTCAAGTGGAAGTTGAAGAAAATTAAAACAAATCCATGAGAACCTAAATATGACCTTCAGTATAAACCACTTGAATCTAGAGTGTTAGAGACCAAGAAAAAGACCCCCAAAAGAACATGATTGCAAGGGACATGTTCTAATTACAGTGAAGAGATGACAAGCCTCTCTTGTGATTGGATATTTGCTTTTAGAGATGGCAAGGTCTCTGTCACTGTTAAATGCTTAATTGGCAATACATCAAGAATTAAAAGTAGGCGGGGCAAGATGGCGGACTAGGCAGAAGGATTGCACAGACCCTCTTCAACAAAGAAAAGGGAAACCAATAAATACAGACACAGAAGATA
>NW_006922510.1:418470-418973 GCF_000298275.1 Orycteropus afer afer | reverse complement strand
GGATATTTCCTACTTTGGGTCACTGTGTCCTAGTAAACATTTATCATTTTACACTCCTTATTCCTGAGGAGACTTTTGTGATTGCTTTAATGACCACCTGTTGTCCTTGAGCACATAGAGGAGTAAAACTTTAACTCTGTAGAGAATAAGCTGATTGTATGAATTCCAAGACTAATGATGTAATAATGTACAAACATATAAACAAAGTAGAACAAAGGCATCAGGGGTCACTTTTGCAGAATATGCAGGGTGTCCACCTGGCCCCTATTCCTTAAATAAAAAAGAAAACTATTAATTCTTTCATGTCACTTCATTTCGTGACCTGTGTGGTTTTGCCAGATGTGGCACTAGAGACTATCTGAAGAATTTATTTGATACATTGAACATGAGTGACAGAAGACTAGACAGGTTGTGGGATGACATAAAGATCATTATACATGAAGAAAGCAAACAGTCATTAAAAAGAGAAAAAGAGGAAAAGACCAAACTGGATCTCAGAAGAG
>NW_006922510.1:414928-417804 GCF_000298275.1 Orycteropus afer afer | reverse complement strand
AGAACCAATGCTATTGAAGGAAGAGGTCCTAATAGCACTGAAAGAATTGGTGAGAAACAAGGCTCCAGGGATTGACAGAATACCCATTGATAAATTTCAACCAAATGATGCAATGCTGGAGACACACATTCATTTATGCCAAGAAATTTGGGACAAAAAATGGAACACAAACAAATCTCTCCTGGAACAAGTACAGCTGAAATGCACCTTGACAGCAAGAATTGTCAGACTTTGCCTCACTTACTTACATCATGTTGTCAACAAGCCTGGCCAACCAGGTGAATATTGATGGAAGAAATTGATATTTGTGCCCATTCTAAAGAAAGGTAATCCAACAGACTGTGGATTATCGAACAATATAATATCAAACACTATAATTCAATTTTGCTGACAATAATCCAAAATGATTGTAGGAATTTATTGACAGAGTACTTCCAGAAATTTAAGCCAGATTCAGAAGAAAACATGGAATAAAGGATGTCATAGTTGATGTCAGATGGATCTTGACTAAAATCAAAGAACACCAAAAAGATGTTTATCTGTGTTTTTTACTATGCAAAAAATTCAGTTGTGTGGATTATAACAAATTATGGATAACATTGTGAAGAACTGTAATTCCAGAACACTTAATTTTTCCAATGAAGAGCCAGTACATAGAGCAAAAGACAGTCTTTTGAACAGAACAAGGGAATACTGCATTATTTAAAATCAGGAAAGCTGTGTGTTGAGGTTGTATCCGTTCACAACATTTATTCATTCTGTATGCTGTGATATAATCCAAGAGGCTGACTATATCAAGAAGAACATGGCATCAGGATTGGAGGAAGATTCATGAACAAACTGCAATATGCAGATGATCAAAACTTCTTGCTGACAGTAAAGATGATTTGAAGCATTTACTGGTGAAAATTAAAGGCATAGTCTTCAATATGGATTCCACCTCAACATAAAGAAAACAAAAATCCTCACAACTGGACTAATAAGGAACATCATAATTAATTGAAAAAAAAAAAAATTCGAGTTGCCAGGAATTTAATTTAAACAGAATCCACAATCAACAGCCATGCAAGCAGCAGTCAACAAATCAGACATCACATTGCCCTGAACAGCTCTGGTAAAAGAACTCTAAGTCAAGGACCAAATATATCAGATTGGAAATGTAGGAGCACCTAACCCAAATCATGATGTTTTCCATAGCCTCATATGCATGTGAAAGCTGGACAGTAATTAGGAAAATGGAAGGAGGGTTGATGGCTTTGAATTGTGGTGTTGGCGAACAATACCAAAAATACAGTGGATTACCCAAAGAACGTACAAATCTGTCCTGGATGAAGTGTATCAAGAATGTTCTTTGGAAATGAGAATGGCCAGACTTCATCTCATTTATTTATATCATATTGTCAGAAAGGACCATTCCCTGGATAAGGCTAACATGCCTGGTAAAGTAGAGGGTCAGCAGAAAAAGGGAAGACCCTCAACAAGATGGATTTCAAACAGTGGCTGGAATGATCGCCTCTAGTATAGCAAGTACTTTGAAGATGGCCAGGAATGAGCAATGTTTCCTTCTGTCCTCTATAGAATTGCTGTGAATCAGAATCAACTCTATGGGACCAAAAAACAACAACAACATACTGTTTGTTCATTTCTATTTTATTCAATGTTAAAAATTGTGAATGTTATGTTGGTGAGTATCTGGATTTTGTTGTAGTTCTTTTTAGTGCCATAATTTATTCTTTTAGCAGTATCATTACTTGTTTGCTACATTTTATACATATTTGTAAGATTTGCTTTTGAGGGTCTAGATAATTTGTATTATATGGATTTAAGCCCATTTTTAAGGCATGATCCTCCTGGTGTCTCCACCTGATGCCCTGGTTTTCCAGTGAAGATGTTCCAATGATACGTTTGATTAAAACCAAAATAACCTGCTAACCTGTTTGATCTTTGTAATATCTTCTGTTTAAAGCTCATTGGACATTGTTTATGTAGCCTTATAGTGCTTTATCCTACATGAAATGCTTCACAGTCAGTGAAGACACAATGAGATCACAGTGTGGATTTTGTGCACTTTTGCTTCATAGCTCCCTTGTCATGTCAGCCTCTCAATCTTTGTCCCAATTCAACAGTTTCCAGCACCGTCACTTACTTAAATCTATTTTATAGTGAGTCATATGATTGGTGATTTTGGGGAGCTCTTGATTATTCTTGACTCAGAATTCAGGTATGCCTTATCAATCATTTTGTGAAGCTGTCTATCCTCAATGACATGCATATTTTTGCTTTCCCGTATCTTAAGTTATCTTCCTCTGCAGAAAATACTTCAAAATTTCTGTCTTGCCTTAAATCTGTGTAGTAAAATACAGTCATGGAGAATTTTAAAGGAGATCATAAATCATGCAATATTTTTCATTTCTTTTCTTTTTTTATTTATTTATTTGTGTTTTGGATGAAAATTTACAGAGCAAATTCACTTTCCATATGGCAGTTCACATGAACTTTGTCTCGTGACATTGACCACAGTTTACCACAATGCTATAGCTCCCCTCCCACTTCCTCCCCACAGTTACCTCTTCCCTGTATCCATCCCTCCACTCACTCCTGCCTCCTGAGCTGTCTCCCTGTACTATTTTTTCCTTGAGGAACTCTATAGTTTTAGATTTCACATTTAAATCTTTGATTCATCTGGAGTTCATTTTTTGTGTATGGTGTGATGTACAGATCTTGTTTCAGTTTTCTGCAAATGGATATCTAGTTTTGCCAGCACCATTTATTAAACAGACATTCTCTTCCCCATTTAATGGATTTTAGACCTTTGTCAAAGATCCACTGACTATGGGTCGATGGATCTATTTCTGGGTTCTCAATTCTATTCCATT
>NW_006922510.1:411774-413437 GCF_000298275.1 Orycteropus afer afer | reverse complement strand
TTCAAAAAACCAACTTCTGGTCTTGTTGATTTTTTCTATTGCTCTTCTATTTTCTGTTTCATTGATTTCTGCTTGAATCTTTATTATTTCCTTTCTTCTGGTTACTGTAGTCTCTTCTTGCTGTTCTCTTCCTAATTGTTGGAGAGGTTGGTTTAAAGTGTTGATTTGGACTCTTTCTTCTTTTTGGATGTGTGCAATTATTGTTACAAATTGGCCTCTGAATACTGTTTTTGCTGTGTCCCAAAGATTTTGGTATGCTGTGTTTTCATCCTCATTTGATTCAAGGAATTTTTGAATTTCAATTTTTATTTCTTCAGTCTTTCTCAAGGAAGGTGTTTTTCAGTTTCCATGGATTTATTCTTTTTCTGTGGATCTTCCTATTGTTGATTTCTAATTTGATAACATTATGATCTGAGGATAGGCTTTGCAGTATATCAATGTTTTTAAATTTATGAAGGCTTTCTTTGTTGCCTAATGTATGGTCTATCATGGAAAATGTTCCATGTGCACTGGAAAAGAATGTATATTGTGCTGGTGTTGGGTGAAGTGCTCTGTAGATGTCTATAAGGCCAAGTTGGTTAATATGTATTCTTTAGCTCCTCTGCATTTTTGTGGAGTTTCTTTCCAGTTGTTTCATCTTTCAATGAAAGTGGTGTATTAAAGTCTCCCACTATGACTGTGGACTCATCTATTTGACTTTTCAACTCTTTTAAAGTCTGATTTATGTATTTTGGAGCTCTTTAATTGGGTTCATAGATATTTATTATGGTTATATCTTCATGTTCAATTGATTCTTTAATCATTATATAATGTCCTTCTTTGTCTCGTATGGTGGTTTTTGTCTTAAAGTCAATTTGATCACAAATTAATATTGCTACTCATGCTCTCTTACAGTTGTCATTTGCTTGATATATCTCTTCCAACCTTTGATTTTTTTGTCTATTTTTGTCTTTATCTCTAGAGTGCTTCTCTTGTAGGCAGCATATTGAGTTTTGTTTTCTTATCCAATCTGCAACTCTCTGTCTCTTGGGTGGTGCATTTAATCCATTAACATTCAGTGTAATTATGGACAAGTATGAATTGGTTGCTGTCATTTTGGTATGTGTTTTTTTATGGTGTCCCTAGTTTCTTTGTTCCATATTATCTTCTGTGCTGAGCCCATTATGTTTATGAATTGTGTATCATTTCCTTTGTTGCTGTTGTTTTAGGATGTGCTGAGTATTTGTGCCTGTCCTCTTTTTTATTGTGATATGAAGATTTATCATTTTTCTTTGAGGTTACCATATGGTTGATAAATTTCTCCCCACGTTTAGAACAGTCCATTCTATCTTGTAACTCTCTTAACTTCCTCACCATTTAGAAGTTCTATAACTACACAGTATTTTCTCTCTTTTTGTTTGCTGTTGTCCTCACTTGCCAATTGATGTCTCTGGTTCCCTGTTGACAATCTTGTAAGCTCATTTTACTTTGGCTATGTCCATAGCTGTGATTTCTGAGTTATGCCATGTTATATATTAATGGTTGGTTGTTGATTGGTATTTTTGGTTCTCTGTTCAAAGGACTCCCTTTAGCATCTTTTGTAAGGTTGGTCTGGATTTAACAAATTCCGTTTGTTTCTGCTTATCTGAAAGTCTCCTAATTTCACCATCATATTTGAGGGACA
>NW_006922510.1:409150-409981 GCF_000298275.1 Orycteropus afer afer | reverse complement strand
AACATTCAAAAAGCTGTGCCCTCCAGACAGGCAAGAGTCCACATCTCAGTTGGCCTTCCTCTTCGTTGCTGCTTTGCCTTTTATTTCCCAGCCACCAGAGAAGTCCTCTGTGTAGTCCCTCACTAGCAGGGCTGATTTTTAGGTTAATTCTTATATCCTACCACCACTTGGCAATACCCAAGTGGTGGTCTGTGCTGTCAGGATCACTCAGGATCACTGCCAGACTGCAGCTCTGTGTCTCCTTTTTTTGGTATTTTCATGCAAATTCTTCTGCTAGTTGGGGTTTATTCCACTTCTATATCCTTCCCTTCAAGTCTCAGGGGTCCAGGATTATCTTCTGTGTCTGTGTTAATTGGTTCCCCTTTGCTTTGTGGAGGAGGGTCTGTGCACTCTTTCTGCCTATTTTGCCATCTAACCAGAAATCTCAAGCAATGTTTTTCATGCATCATTTTCATCACTAATATTGGACATTTTAACTCCATCTTTGTGCACTTTCTTCTTATTTTTTAATTGATTCTAAACTTTTTCCATGAAGTAATTGGTGGTTTTATTATGTCTCAAATTTCCAAAGAGATAGAAAATAATAAAATCTCTTATGCTCCATCCAAGCCCAGTCCTCTCGTAGAATAAGTAGTCGTTACCAGTTTGATGAGTATGCTTCCAGATTATATACTATCTGCATTGTTGATATTGTTTTTTAGTTTCATCAAGTCAGATTGAACTCATAGTGACCCTATTGTATACACTAGAACAAATCTCTTTCCAGTCCTGCACCATCCTCAATCATTGCTATGTTTGAACCCATTGTTGTAGCCACTTTGTTGATTCATC
>NW_006922510.1:404842-407900 GCF_000298275.1 Orycteropus afer afer | reverse complement strand
TTTTATAAAATCTAATGAAGGAATAAATGTATAGCATATAGATTATATAGAGTTAGATTTATATGGTTTAAACATTACTCAGTCATTGAAACAAAATTCAGGAAAAAATGGAAAAAACAAACAACCCACAAATGTGAACCAAAAAACTGAGATGATGAACATGAATATGTGCTAACAAAAGATAAAGACTCTAAATAGTTTTTGTAAAATTACTAAATCAGACTATCTTACCAGATTATGTACAAAATGACAAGAAAACAAAGATGAAAAGCATATAAACATGAGATGTTTACAAACAAGGCAACAGAAATAAATTTAAAATATATTGATGAAGTCCATTTCATTCAAGGATTGACTGTGTAATTAGAGCTTTGACATTAAAAAATATATTTCCACAGGATAAAGAAGAACTAGAATTCAGACTCCTCAATAGAATTTCAGTCCAATTTTGGGTGATTAAGTTTTGAGTTTGGCTTAAGGTGTTTCCAGACTATTTAGGGTCTTGGAAGAGAACAAGTAAAAAATATTTTCTATAGAATGACAACATTACTCCAGACTAAAAATGTGAACAATCTGTAAATACAATATCTAGGACATAGATAAGAATTTTAACAGACATCATAGAAGAAAAGTCTCCATGTGGGAGAATTAGGATAAATATAGACAACAGAAACAGGCTTATACTGCTTCAGATAATAGAAATACATAACAGAGACTGCAACAAAACTGTGTCCAAAAACATAAGCTTAAAAAAATTAACAAAAGCTCAAAGGGTGGTATGGTAGACTAGAAAAAGATAACCAGATAGTTTTAATTATAGAGCTATGACAATCAACCCCAAACTAAGGACACTGCCATAGAGTTGATTCCAAAGAGTACAAAAAAGAGTATAGCGCACAACTTACAAATTATCAGAGAAATTTAAAAGGTGGAAAAAAAGAAAACAAAGAAGAGATAAATTTGGATAAACTTAAAGTACTTAAGAACATGGAAGATGTAAAAATAGATTTTTACATGAAAATAAATGGACTTTAAAGAAGTCAGGCATAAACTACTACACATTGTACAAATATATTCATAGGAAAATTCCAGAGTAAGAAAATGTCTAGAGAAGGAAAGTATAGTAGTCATTGCCTAAGGCTGAGACATGAGGCATTGGTAGTAAGATAGTAGAATTTTGACCTTCATGTGGAAGATGGGGTTTGTTCCCAGCCAATAGACCTCATGTCTACTTACAGTTTAGGAGTCCACACTTCTTTCAGATGGACTAGGAAGAAAGAACTGGTGATCTCCTACTGAAAATTATCCAGAGAAACCCATGGATCATAACAATCTGATTCCCAACTGATCATGAGGATGGGATAGCATTGAACCACATTTCATTCACTTGTGCATTGGATCACCATGGAGTCATGGACTGACTACCTGGCAGCTAACAACAACAAAAAAAAAAAAAAAAAAAAAAAAAAAACAGCAAGACTAGGAAGAAAGAGATAAATAGAGTGACTGCTAATGATTAAAATCAAAGCAAAGATGGAGAAAGACACGTAAAAATCTCAAGAGTACTTCTATGACATGAAAAAAACAAGGAACTTTATATATGTGTAAATGGACAAGCCTATTAGAAAAATTAATAGTGTAATATCACAAGCAATTAAAATTATGCTGAAAAAAAATTCAAAAATGGTTACAGAAGTACAGCAACAGGGAACCTAGTTCAAGCTAGGTTCAGAAGAGAGGTTGGAGAGAGGTATATCATTGCTAATGCTAGGTGGATCTTGACTGAAAGCAAATAATATCAGAAAGATGTTTACTTGTGTTTTATTGACTATGCAAAGGTATTTGAGTTTGTGGATCATAACAAATTATGGAAAACACTGAAAAGAATGGGGACTGCAGAAAACTTAATTGTACTTGTGAGGAACCTGTACACAGACCAAGAGGCAGTTGTTTAAACAGAACAAGGGGATACTGAATGGTATAATATCAGGAATGGTGTGTGTCATGGTTGTATCTTTTCACCACATTTTTTCAGTGTGTATGCTGGGCAAATAATTTGAGTAGATGTTATGAAGAACATGAGATCAGGATTGGAGGAAGGTTCGTTAGCAATCTACGATAAAAATACGACACAACGTTGCTTGCGGGAAGTGAAGAAGACTTGAAGCACTTTCTGATGAACATCAAAGACTACAAACTTCAGTGTGGATTACACTTCATAAAGAAAACAAAAGTCCTCGCCACTGGACCAATAAGCAACATCATGATAAATGGAGAAAAGTTTGAAGTTGTCAAGGATTTCATTTTCCTTGGAACCACAATCATTTCCCAGTGAAGAAATCAAATGACATATTGCATTGGGTAAATTTGCTGTGAAAGACCTCTTTAAAGAGTTAAAGAGTAAAGATGTCACTTTGAAGACTAAAGTGCACCTGACACAAGCTATGGTTTTTTCAAAAGCCTCATTTACATATGAAAGCTAGACAATGAATAGTCAAGACCATAGAAGAATTGATACATTTGAATTATGGTGTTGGCAAAGAATATTAAATTTACCAGTGAGTGCTAGAAAACTACCAAATCTGTCTTGGAGGAAGTGCAACTGGAATGCTCCTTAGAAGCAAGGATGATAACACTTCAGCTCCCATACTTTGACCATGTTATCAGGAGGGACCATTCCATGGAGAAGGACATCAGCCTGGTTAACTAGATGGTCAGCAAAAGAGAGGAAGACCCTTAATAAGATGCATTGATGAGTGGCTGGCTGTAACAATGGCCTCCAGCATAGCAATGGCTGTGAGGATGGCTCAGGACCAGGCCTTGTTTTGTTCCGTTCTCCATGAGGTCACAGTGAGTGGAAAGTGACTCGATGGCAACTATCAGGAACATTTTAGGAAAATTAACCACCTTCTGGTTGAACTAAGGAGCTCTGGTGGTATAATGGCTAAGGCATTTGGTTGCTAACCAAAAGGTCAGTGGTTCAAATCCACCAGCTGCTTTGTTGAAGGAAGAGGAAGCAGTCAGCTTCTGTAAAGATTTACAGCCTTGGATACCCAAT
>NW_006922510.1:399749-404262 GCF_000298275.1 Orycteropus afer afer | reverse complement strand
ATACCCAGTGAGTATCTGTTAAATAAATCAATGAATATATCATTTGAGAAGGTTTCATTGGAACAGGGAATGGTGATCATTACTTATGGTTTAGCCTGGGAAATGTAAAAAAAAAAAAAAAAAACCTTACCCTTTCATTTCTCTTTTAATGTTCTTTATTTGGACACATACCTTCATTTGATTTGGTTGTATTTTATTTTTGTTATTATTATTTTGGAGATGAAACCAAAATTTCAATTTTTGAATGCTCTTACCATACCTGTTATTAGAGAACGTTTGTTTGAAAATGGCTGACTAGACTAAGATAAGTAAGACAGTATTTTATGAAAGTTAACCTGACTGGAGAATTTGAGAAGTTCACAATATATGTATAATCTGTACTTCACGTCCATTTATTTCTTGGAAAATATTATAAGTCTTTTCACTGAATCATTGAAGGCTTGCTTTACTTGCTTGTTCCTCAGGGTGTAAATGAAAGGGTTCAGCATAGGGGTGATGGAAGTCGTGAGCACTGACACACCTTTATTAATGGCCACGGATTCTTTGGCTGAAGGTTTGATGTAGATGAATATGCAGGTGCCATAGGTGATAGAAACTACAATCATGTGGGAAGAACAGGTAGAAAAGGCTTTTTTCTTTTGCTGGGCAGATGGAAATCGTAAAATTGTCCTGATGATGTAAATGTAGGACAGAATGACACACATAAGTGTTATAATGAGAGCCAACACAGCACAGATTATAACAGTCTGTTCTATGAACCAAGTATTTGAACAAGAGATCTTCAAGAGGGGAGATGCATCACAGAGAAAATGATCGATGATATTAGAATCACAGAATTCCAGATTTAAGCCCAGGCTCAGTGGTGGGGTTATAATACACAGACCAGCTACCCAACAGCAAAAGACAAGTCTTCTGCAGATGGTGTTGTTCATGATGGTCGCATAATGCAAGGGTTTGCAGATGGCCACGTAGCGGTCATAGGACATGGCGGCCAGAAGGGAAAATTCTGTTACACCAAAGAGGTGCGTAAAAAATACTTGACTGACACAGGCACTGTACGTAATGAGCTTGTCACCTGTTCCTATGTTATACAAGTATCTGGGAATTGAGACAGATGTGAATGAGATCTCTAAAAGGGAGAAATTTTGTAGAAAAAAGTACATAGTTGTTTTAAGGTGAGAATCCAGTAAGATGAGTATGATGATGGTCCCGTTCCCAGTTACACTCAACATGTAGGTGAGAAAGAGAAAGATAAAAACCAAAACCTGTAGTTGTGGGTCATCAGTCAGTCCCAGGAGAACAAATGTTGTTACCGTATGGTTTCTCATCACTGACTCTTGACTTCTGTCTGATCTGCATGTAATACTCAGAGTTATGTTATTACACATCATTTTAACAGTATTACATCTATCATATTCAGACTTTTCTTGTTAATGGAAATGTTTTATTAAAAGATTCTACTTTTCAAATCCACACTCTAACCAGCATTACTTTTGAGTGCTATTAGTCTCTCACCTCATAAGGAGGAAAAATGACATGTGCCTGAAATACGATAATATGATTGTTTGATGTATTTGCTTGACGCTTGTTCTTTCTTAAAGCTCTAAGATATGTCACACAATTTGGTTCACTATGCACATTCTGTAGTCTCTTGAAGTCTTTGTTCCAACTCCATGTTTGAAGAATTTTTTTCTGCTTTTGTTCATAGCACTCATGCTTTTCTTCCATGAATAACTCTAAATACTACATGCATAGATGCATGCAAACACACACACACACAAAAAAAAAAAAAAAAAACACCTCCTTGACTCTTTCTTAGCTTTCTCTGTTCCTAAGTAACCACTTATATTCCCTGGTATTCCCTGGTGGTGCATAATGCAGTATATTTTAATGCTTAATTAAATGAATATCATTTATCCTTTCATGGAGTACTCACATATATTAGTTTCATATACACTGTAGATCTACAGATGATATATTTTTTTTCTCTTTGTCTTTTACCTGTTTTCATTTCTTAGTGTATTCTTCATTTCTCTTTACCTTTTATCAAACATTCCCTCTGAATTTTTATCAGGTCTTATACTTGCATTTTAAAGTTGTTTCTAAGCTTAAATTTTTTCCCTTATTGGTGAATTGTGAAATGTTTTCTCTTGAGACCACAAGTTATTTGTATGCGAATTATTGTGTAAATTAATGTGTTCTTCCGTTGTTGTGGGACAGAGTCAATTCTATCTAATCTATGAATACAGTTATTACTTCATGAGTACTGACTCCAAGATAAGAAATAATTGATCTGGCTCACAGTTTGCCTGATGGCTAGAACACTCTCAGAGAATTTATGGGTGCATTGAACAACTATATTAGATCAAAGTGATGTGTACATGAAATAAAGCTGCTAATCCTCTCTAGCTTCTTCCACCCCTCCTTCTAATGTCTCAGGTAACAGGTATATCACCAAGTAAATGCATTCAGCCCTACCAACGCTGGACATTACTCAGTTCTCTAGAAACATTTTCAGTCCCCCCTTACGATACTACATGGGAGCTCTGGTGGCATAGTTCCTAAGGCACTTGACTGCTAACCAGAAGTTTGGCAGTCCAAACCGACCAGCCACTCCTTGGAAGGAAGATTGGGCAATCTAGTTCCGTAGATATACCACCTCAGAAACCCAAGAAGGAGTCACTATGAGTCAGAGACAACTCGACAGCACATAAGAACAACACAACACAAGATACCACAAGGTATAATAAAACAAGACTTGAAAGCTGACTGACAGTGAAATATGACCAACTAGTTTTTGTTTACTTTACTTTCAAAATATATCCTTGTATTGTGGACAGAAAAGGTTAATGAGGTGATGTAACTTCAGCTAGTGTGTCATTCTTTTGGGGGATTGTGCAGTATGCTTATATAATTATATACTTATATAGATCTTTTCTGTGTGAGGTTGACTATGTACATAATAAACTTCTTAAGTCCTTTAAATGCCAATATAGTCCTATTCATAAAATATCCTAGAAAATGACATTTATAGATCTAAAGAAACTGCATTTTAAAAAATGAGGAAATGGACAGTTCACCAATTATGGAAATGATCAGTTAAATCTCTGATTTTTAAGAGAGTTATAAAATATTTTTACTCCAGAGCATAACAAGACTTAGATCATACAATAGTCAACACAATTTAAATGAAAAATTTATCTCACTTACTATTATGACTGCTGTGTTGGCTGTTGACATACTTCAAGTCTTAAGACTTCTAGGTTGAAAATGGTGGTTGGGATGATGATTTTTAAGTGAATTTCTGATTTTTCTTTGAATTCACTGTCATATTCACGACAACTCTGACAGCACAGAGTTCTCTGATGTATCCCTCTTTCTTCAACTACAGGACGTCCTTATTGTATCATTATGATTTCCACAAAAAAGTACAAAACAAATAATAATAAGAAGAAGAAGACGAGCGTTATGGATTGTCAGGAATTTACCCCAATTTCAGGAGGGCTGCTCTTTTGACCTCTCAGGGCAGCAAGTGAGTTTACTATATCTGGCTCCACATTTGCTTTATTTGATAAAAATGCTAATAAGTGAATAAACAAAGAGTCCTTGGTGACCCACACACAGTCGCTAATGAATCTTCAGAGTAAGGAAATTAGAGAAAATTAAAAAAAAAACATGGTAATGACTGCATCACTGGAGATAGTGTCCTTGGAGACAGGTGAAGGCATGAGACACAGTCCAGCAGGACAACAGATGACTCATATTATCAAATACAAGTTTAGCTTCATTTTAGTGTGACATTGCTTAATCTGAGACATACCATAAGGGAAGATCATATAGAGACCACATTTCTTGATTACTGATTGGTTACATGAAAAGTTTAGTGTATTTGGAAAATTTAAGCTGAAGGAACAAAAGAGGAAAAACATTAAATTCCATAAACCATATTGCTGATGTGATACACATATACTTCCAGACATTTATTTATACAAATATATCAAAATATTTAAGTACTACTTAAAAGCAACTAAATACCAACAATAATTGGTATTATTAGGTAATTGTATAATTATATAATTGTTGTTGTTGTTGTTATGCTACCAGAGATCCCTATATAATTGTATAATTGTATAATTAGGTACATAGCTTGTCAAGTGTTCTTAAACTTCTACACCTACTTAAATTAATATACCTGTGATTATATATGAAGCATTGATTGCAGTAACTTATTTTTAATGTCTTAATGGATTTTAGATTTTTAAATCAATTTTCTGTAGCTATTATTCATGTTCTTTACAATTTGTCACTAGTAGTAAATGTTTTTCATTTGTCTTGACATTTTTTTTTTTTTACCAATACTTAAAACAAATGTAGATTTACCTCCATATCTCACACACACAAAAATAATTCTGCAAAAGGCATCTGATAGGAAGAATCTTGCATGCTTGTTAGAATAATTGTCAGAAGTATACATACTGGGTCAAAATGATATTTGTTTTTTCAGTGGCTAAAT
>NW_006922510.1:398897-399464 GCF_000298275.1 Orycteropus afer afer | reverse complement strand
TGTACATTGGTTTAATTACCTTGTAAATCAGGAGTCAAAACATAGATAATTTTCATTCTTGAAAACATTCTCTTGTTTTCCTAAGTACCACAGAAATAAACCACAGAAATAATCACTATTTTAACTTTCATCACTATTTTAACCAAAAATTATGACGTTTACTTTTTCTTTACCTTTTCATAAATGGAGTTCTGTAGTATGTATATATTTGTCTCTAGTTTCATTCATTCAAAATAATGTCTTTAAGATTCATCCATGTTGTTTTGTTCATGAGCAGTTTGTTTTCGTGGCTGTATGTCCATGACTATATGTTTTTTATTTATTTTAATATTTATGGTACAATTAAAATAACATTAAACAATAACAAAGGCTATCATATCAATTGATGCAGAAAAGGCATTTAACAAAATCCAGTATCAAGTCTTGATAAAAACTCTCAGCAAAATAAAAATAGAAGAAAATGCCTTAATATAATTATGGACGTTTAAGGAAAACCAATGGCCAACATACTTACTAAAGGAAAGAGACTGAAAACATTCCACTTGTGAACAGGAGCTAGAAAAAAAA
>NW_006922510.1:385386-398546 GCF_000298275.1 Orycteropus afer afer | reverse complement strand
TCAGCATTGATCAGATAGACAATTGCTTCATTCTTTCACCAGCTTGGTAACTGTTATTTTAAAAAGTTCTATTTTTTTTTGCATGTGTAGTTGTTTGTCATTGTAGCTTTAATTCACATTTCTTAAGTAATGATTTTGTGAACTTTTGCATATTCTTATTAGTTATTTAAATATCTTCTGTGGGGCAGTGCATACTTAAGTGTTTTATCCTTTTTTAAATTGCATTTTTTCCTTTATTGAATTCTTATTGAATAGTAGAAGTTCTTTACATATTCTGGATATGAATACATACATACTTACATGCATATGTGTGTGTGTGTGTATGTATACATATATATATATATATATTTTTTATACATGTATATGGAAGTAAACCCATCATAAACTGCCCTGACTCTCCCTAAGCTGCAAGAGCCTCAGGATTTGCAAACTTGCACCTCCAATTGGCTGTTGTTGGGCCCATGGTGGTCTCTGAGCAGCCACAGGGAGACTGGTTGGAATCAGAAAGTCCAAGGAACAAAGGAGCTGCAGCAGGCCAAGGCCGCTGGGCAGAGCACATGCCAGTAGCAGCTGTGGGACCCCTGGCAACTTCAGCTGGAGGACTGTGAGCACCTCCTGGTGCCCTTCCAGGCAAGCTCCTCCTCCCTACCCCATGGATGGATATGCAGCTGGAAGTTGCAGGGACGTTATGTGTGAGTATATATATCACTGCATTTTATTTGCTGGAATTTTATATTAATTCTGAAACTCTGAGAGCATAAGTCTCTTTACTCTTTTTTCTCCATTAAGATTTTCTGGGTATGTCAGTTTCTTTACATTTTTCAATATAAATTTTTTCATGAATTTTTCCAATGACATAAAAGTAAATATTGTCTATGAGTTTCATTGGGATTTTATTGAATCAAAAGTTCAGTTTGAGAATATAGATGTCTTAACAACATCCAGTCTTCCTTTTAGTAGTTTACCAGGCATGTGGTTGCTTCACTGTTCAATAACCCTGTAATTTTCATTAAAAATAAAAGTCAGTATACAGGAGATATCTATTTGGTTAGTTCTCTTTGATTTCTCTTAATAATGTTTTTAGTGTAGAGATTTTATAAACATTTTGTTTAAATTTTTCTTATGTAAATTTTTAACGTTAAAAACTCATAAATTTTCTTTCCAACTTTTTGTTGATATTAACATTATAATTAATTTTGTGTATGAATTTTGTATCTACCAAAACTGTAGGAGGAACAGGTGGAATGTTCCTTAGAAGTGAGAATGGCCATACTTCATCTCTTGTATTTGGTCATGTTGTCAGAAGGGACTAGTCCCTGGAGAAGGACATCATGCTCAGTAAAGTAGAGGGTCAGAGAGAAAGGGGAAAGCCCTCAATGAGATGGATTGACACAGTGGCTGTCACCACAGTCTGAAGAATAGCAACTGTTGTGAGGATGATGCAGGACCAGCCAATGTTTTGTTCTGATGTGTGCCATGTGTCAGAACAAACTAAACAGAACCAAACAACTGCAACAACACTGAAAAGTTAGTTTATTAATTTTAATAGTTCATTAGTATTTGGATTTTCTATGCAATCCTTTATGTCATCAGTGAATAAAAATTATCTAAATACTTCTTTTCTGATTTTTATACATTTTATTTCTTTTTCTCCATTTTTTGCTCTGGCTAGACCCTCTCTTCAACAGTGAAAAGAAGTACTGCTAATGAACAGCTTTGTCTTTTTGAACTCAGGCTAAATTGTACAATATTTCTTCCTTCTGTTACTTGTATAGATTTTCTGATATCCTTTCTTTCAGATTCCGAAAATGCCCTTGTATTCCTTGTTGGCTAAGAGGTTTTTATCATAAAATAATTTTGAAATTTATCAAAGGGATTTTCTACATCTATTAGCATATCAAATGATATATTTTTCTTTATTTTGTAAATGTGTTAGGAAATTTAAAAAATCTAATTCTCGTTCCAATAATCAGAAGTCTTTTTCTGTCAGTACATACTAATTAAAGGAAAAATTTAATTGTGAGATTTCAGAATGAGTCTGAAATGGAAAACCGAGCTCTCCAAAGCCTTTCTTTGCACACAGCATGTGTGCTGTGTCCAGAATTATGTGTATCTAAATGACATACATGATTTGTGTCATTTACACTGCAGTAACTAATTTAGTTACTTGGCAGGTCACCTGTGAAGGAACTCTTTCAAGTGCTGAGGAGCAAGGATGTCTCCTTGAGGACTAAGGTGTGCCTGACAGAAGCCATGATATTTCCAATTGCCTCGTACGCATGTGAGAGCTGAACAATGAATAAGGAAGACCGAAAAAGAGTTGATGCTTTTGAGTTGTGGTGCTGGTGAAGCTGCTGAAAGTACCACAGACTGCTAAAAGAACTAACAGATCTGTCCTGCAGGAAGTGCAGCTGAAATGCTCCTTTGGGCTATGTATAATTTCCTCACGAGCACAATGAAGTGTTGTATAATACCCATTTTTTTTACAACATTATACATAACTTATTATGAGCCACACAGTCAAATGTCTTTGCACAGTAAAGGAAACACAAGTAAACATCCTCCTGGTGTATTTTTGCTTTCAGCCAGGATATCTGACAACAGCAATGATATCCCTCATTCCAATTTTACAGGTAGCCTTCATATTTATTTTACACTGACTTGTACAATATTGATATTATACAAAACTAAGAGACCTACTAACATTCCTACATGACCAGGATGGTATTATCCACAAAAGAATAACAATTCTATCTTTAAGGCATATTAATCATGATCTATTCCCTTTATGCGATTTTGATGTCCTACCAGATTAATTACTTTCCTTTCTATGCCAACCATTGTTAAAGGGATTTAATTGAATGTTAACTTTTTCTAATGTAGAATTTATTTCCTTTTCTGTAAAACTTAATTACATACTTAATACATAAACTGGGTGTTTGCAATGAACCTCAAACCTAGTGTCTGATCTTGGATGTTGCTATCTGAGTAAAAGAGGTTTTCATTATAGTATATCAATAAACATTTGCAATTCACATATCTGTCAAAGTGCCTTTATGCAGAATATAAAAATAACACTCATAACTCAACAATAACAACAACAACAAAACACCCAATTACAAAAATCTAAATATCTAAAAAGATATTAACCAAGAAAATGCATGTGGCTAAAAATAACTGTATAAAAAGATGATAAATATTCATAGTCATGGTGGGAGTGCAAATTAAAATCACAATGAAATATAATTACACACTTACTGCAGTTATTGATAGTTATGTGGAGTCAGTTGCAATTCATTGTGACCCCAATGTGTGCAGAGGAGAACTACTCCATACAATTTCCAAAGCTCTAATCTTTTAGAAGATGATCACCAGGCCTGTCTTCCAAGGTGCCTGTAGGTAGGTTTGAACCAACAACCTTTTGGCTAATAGTGGAACACTTAAACTTTTGTGCCAATCAGGCTTCATACACACCTATTAGAATGCCTAAAATAAAAAATCTTGACAATACCAAGTGTTGATAAGGATGCAGAGCAACCAAAATTCTCATACTTTGCTTGTGGGACTATGCACTTTACTATAAATCCCAGTAATCTCACTTCTAGCTTTTTAGCTAAGTGAAGCAAAAATGTATGTTTATACAAAAACCTGTAGGGAAATCTTTAACCCCTAAAACCCACTGCCATTGAGTTGATTCTGACTCCTAGTTACCCCATTGGGTTTCCAATACTGTAATCTTAACAGAAGTAGATTGCCTCATTTTCCTCAGATGGAGAAGCTGGTGGGTTTGAATCAATGACCTTCTGGTTACCAGCTAAATTTCTTACCCCTTAGGCCACCAGAGCTCCCTTGGAAATGTCTATGCATGCAAGCACTCACTGCCATGCAGTTGGATCCACTCATAGCGACCCTTCCTTGGGTTTCGGAGGCAGTATCACTATGGAAGTAGACTGCCCAATCTTTCTTCCAAGGAGTGGCTGGTGGGTTTGAACTGCCAGCTTTCTAGTTAGCAGTCAAATGCCATAGGCAATACAAGAGAGGCTTTATTTGTAATTGGTACAAACTGGAAAGAAACTCCTGTTCCTTAACTAACAGGTGGGTAAACAAACTGTGGTAGGTCCACGAAAAGGAATGAGCTACTAATGCATAGAAAACATAAAAGAAAGAAGCTCAAATGTATTATTGTAAATAAAAAGAAGAAGGCCGACTGCATATTACATGATTTAAATTATGACATACAGGAAAACTAAAGTTAAACTTTTGACATAGAAATTGTATCATGGTTGTGCTTGAGGAATGGACAACAAATGGGCATGGGATAATTTTTAGAGTGGTAGGAGTCTTCTGCATCCTGATTAGGTCAATAATTTAAGTGCATAGAGAATTTGGAATTGATGTATTTCATGGCAGCCTGTTAAAAATGACCTTCTGTTGGTCTTGGAATATGAGCAAGAGTAGTGTCAGTAAATACTAAATGAGAAAAAAAATCATTAGGAAAAAACCTTAGTTATTTGAATATCAAAATGAATAATCTTGATGATTAAATGAAGGGAGCTCTGGTGGCATTCATATAATTTGGGGAAAAGGGATGAGTTAGTGATCTCAGAACCTATTTTCTACTGATCAAAGGAGCCTAATTCAGGAAACAGCCTTGAGGAGCTAGTACGCAAAGCATATAAGTAAGACATAAAGGACCATCTGTAACTCAAGGTGGCCCCATATTTAATATGGATTCCTGAGTCTGTTAAAAGGCACACAACTGTGATATTCTGTATTCCATTCCATATCCCACAGATAGATAGCTATCAGAGATACTTCCACTTTTAGCTACCTTCTCAGCAAGAGTGTACGTATGCTACTGACCTCACTTTTTAGGTCAACCTTTTGGTTCTTCATTGCTGTATATTAAAGTACAAGTTTTCTTTTAGTGAATGTAAATGTTAAGTGTAAATATTTTCTCATATGATAAGTATTTTCCACTCTTTTTACTTTATGAACGAAAATAATGTGATATATTTTTCCATCTTACAAACCTCATTCTTCAGTTTTTATGCATTAAACAACACTTGTATTTGTTACATGGAGACTTCCCTAAGGTAGTCCTTGAGGAGATCTTAGTGCTGAAATGTGTGTCACTAGAGCTTCATATACTGTGCAAACACAGGCTTTGAGTCAAATAAAAAAAGAATTTGCATCCTGATTGCACCCCTGAGTAGCAACTTTTAACCCTCCTGAGCTTCAATGTACCTATCTGTGAAGTGATGATAAAATACCTCTTCATTCGTGATTACATATAATAAAAGGTAATAAATTTCAAGTGATTGTCTTAATGGTATTGGCTGTAATCATCATAATTATAATACTAAGATGAACATCTTTAATAGTATTATAACTTCAAGATTTAAAGTTCATCTTTATTATTGAATCCCCCGGCCATAAACCATTCTTCTTCCCCAGTTTATTGTTTATAATCAAAAGTGAAATAACACAGAATGATGCCTGGAATCACAAAGGCCAGAAAAAGCTGGAATTGGAATGGACAAGAAGCTCACTCAGTTCAAAACATTTATTAAAATGAACTTACTGATTCTGTTTTGTTTTGTTTGGAGTTTTATTACAACATAGTTTGGTGTAAAGCCATTGCTTACCTGGGCGTGTAACATAGTCTCTTATTCAGAAATGCCAACCTGATAAATCTCCCTTGATGGAACAGAAAGGAATAAATATTTAAAGATATGGCATAAGGACTTCTGATCTTTTTACAAAAATGATTGCTGCACATTAGCACATTTCTTTACTTCTTTAAGAAAAATGTAATTCTTTTGATTGAATCATTGAAGGCTTGTTTTACTTGCTTGTTCCTCAGGGTGTAAATGAAGGGGTTCAGCATAGGGGCGATGGAAGTTGTGAGTACTGTTACACCCTTATTAATGGCCACTGAATTTTTTGCTGAAGGTTTCACATAGATGAAGATGCAGCTTCCATAGGTGATGGAAACCACAATCATGTGGGAAGAGCAGGTGGAAAATGCCTTTTTCCTTTGCTGGACAGAAGGAAAGCGACGAATGGTCTTAATGATGTATGCATAGGACAGCATAACACATACAAGTGTCAAGACAAAGGTCACCACAGCACAAACTATGACTACCTGCTCTATGAGCCATGTTTCAGAGCATGAGATGTTTAGCAGAGGGGATATATCACAGGCGAAATGGTCAACGATATTAGAGTCACAGAATTCCAGATTTAGGCCCAGGGTAAGTGGTGGGACTAAGATCAATAAGCCAGCTGTCCAGCAACAAAGAATGAGTTTTCTACAGACCTTGTTATTCATTATGGTCACATAATGTAGGGGTTTGCAGATGGCTACATATCGGTCATAGGACATGGTGGCCAGGAGAAAAAATTCTGTAACAGCAAAGAGGTCAGTGAAAAATATTTGAAGGACACAATTGTCATATGTGATTGTCTTGTCCCCAGTTGATAAATTGTACAAGTATCTGGGAACACAGGCAGATGTAAATGAAATTTCTAAGAAGGAGAGGTTCTGCAAGAAAAAGTACATGGCAGTTTTAAGGTGAGAATCAATGAAGGTGAGGAAGATGATTGTCAGGTTCCCGGTTACACTCAGCAGGTAGGTGATCAATAGAAAGATGAAAATCACAACCTTCAATTGAGGGTCATCTGTCAGTCCCACCAGAATAAATGTTGTTACTGTTTGGTTTCTCATAGTTGGCTTTTGATTTCTATCCAACCTGTGTCATAAATTGGAGGTAAGGTATATGAGGAAAATGATGTTAACACCACATAGCAATAATGTATGGCTCAACAAACTATGCAACCATTGCACATGCAATTATTCATTAATTTAGTTATAAATAATGTTACTCTAGTAGCATAGGTTCCACACTCATATATTTATGCAATTTCAATAAGTATTTGTTTAAAATTGTATTACTTAAATTGTGCTACATTCCCACATATTCTTTTCCTTCTTTTTTTACATTTTTATGCACATTTTATATGTTATCTTTATCTGTACATTGTATGAGAGATACCCATGCAGTTTTATTTGATTGCTAACTGAAGATGAATCCTAAGGCAAAAATCTTAAACTTCTTGAGCAATTTTATTCAAGAAATATGTAAATTTCCATTACATTTTTTTTTTTTAAATATTTGTTTTCTTCTCTAAACAACTTTATTCTTACTTGCACCTTCCCCTTCCTCTCCCTCATGACACCTGTCTTAATTGGCTCCTATTGTGCAGGACATGGTGTTTTCATGAGGTATTTGTTGTATAGATGTTGGGCACAAAATGAATATGGTTGTACAAAATCATCACACATGTTTTAAATTTTCAATCTTTTTAATTAAGATTGAAAACCATCTCAACATCTTGTATACACACACACACAGATATATAATTTAAAATACTATTCACACTACACTGCTTGCTTTCACTGTTTTTCAGTTTTGTCATCTATAAAATAGAATTATTCTGCATTTACAATTTTTGAAAATTGAACCAGTCAAATCTGTGAGAACTGGAATTTGATGGGACTGCCTTATTTTTCTGATTATCAAAAGTTTTCAGCCTTTGGTAGAGTGCTGTCTTACCATTTTTCAATCACTCTCGACTGGAAAATTTGTGCACCTCTTTCTGACAGGTTTCCACCTTATGCAGGTTCCAGCTTTCACAGGTTTTACTGTATACAGAACTTAGAATATAAAAAAAAAGAATTATTTGTCATTAGAACTTTACTTCCATGCAGCTCTGACATTGCAATGTACATGTTGACTAATAAATATACATTAACAATCTCAATGACTTGTCAACAATGATTTCCTTTTTGTTAGTCACCAACCATTTGCTTTTTATCACATGTAATTACACTTTGCTCCACCTTTCAAATGAAATAGCTTTGGTAAAAATTTATCAATGAACTTCTTTTTTGGTATATAATATTAAAATACTTCTATTTCTAACGTATACCTTTGGAGCTCTGGTAGCATAGTGCCTAAGGTACTTGACTGCTCACTAGAAGGCTGGCAGTTCAAACCCACCAGCCACTCCTCGGAAGGAAGGTTGGGCAATCCTACTTCCGTAGTGATACTGCCTCAGAAACCCAAGGAGGGGTCGCTATGAGTCGGGGCTGACTTGATGGCAAACAACAACAACAACAACCTTTGACCACACACTGTTCATGACATTCTCTCATAACATAGTTTAACATCACACATATGCCTTTCCTCTCACCTTATTGATCTATAATTTCTGAGTGTTTATTTTCTTGATTGTCTCTAGTGTGTTTGTATTTCACAATCTTCTCTCATAACAAACATGCTTTCATTGTATTTTTCCTTAAACTCTTAATATTTAATCTGCAAAAACGAATGCTATCCAGAATCTCAGGAATATCGTCAAATACACTTCAAACATAAAAGTCCACACTTTCATCCTACTTGTTTCCCTCCATTTCTCAAAATCAATCTACTAGGTTTGGACAAGTATTGACCTGATCACTTTGAATAATTTATTTATCAAGGGTACTCTTTCCTCAGATACTCTCTGTTTCCTCACTTAAGCTGTTTCCCAAACCCAGTTTCATCTAGGATACAAATAGTCCATGCATGGTGTTTATTTCAAACTTCTCTCTTAGGAAGCAGATAAAACTTAGGCATGTGGTGGGTGCCATTAATATAGCTAGTGATTCTTACTATTCTCTTAGCACTATCCTGAGAATGTACATAGTTTTGAGATCAAGAGGATGTATTTTTACTAGTGTAGTGTCCACAAATAACACAGTTCCAGATGTATATTCTATGCCTAAAAAATAATGCTGGCAAAAAAAAATATAAGTCAAATTTTTTATACAAAGCTGTCTTATTCCTTATTGGATGTTTACTTGAAAATTGGTGGGATATTGAACTTACTCTGTATGAGAGTTTAACATTTTGATTTTTTTTATTTTTGAAGATTTTTTTTTGTTTTCTATTGAAGTTCAACTTACCTGAAAGAAGCTGTCCTTTCACTGTATGTATCACCTTCATTCCCGACAATCATGATATCTGGCTTCTCCTTACCTTGGCTGCCAAACAGAAGAAAAGTTGTGTGTTCTTTCATGCTGTGTTTGCCTCCCTGAGGCATCCATCAGTGAGCTATTAAACCCGAACTCACAGATTTTGAAGTTCTGAATTTGTGACAATATCTTCTGTAGAGATGTTTTCGTGACTAACACAAATTAAATACTACACCAATTACTTAAAACATTTTCAACTTACCATGTGTCAAAGCTCTAGAACTAAATCTCAGAAATTACAGTCACTATTTTTGGTTTATCATACACAAGGGGTAGAGACTTGCCTTTGGTTTGTTTGAGAGCTGGAAGGTGCCTAGAGAAGGTTGGTCTACAGCTGACATTTCCAAAAGATCACCTTGCGATGCAGAGAAGGATCACGTGTGCAGCCCCCTCTCTCCTTGAATCTGCTTCTTCTCTCTGTACAGCCCTGTGCTTCTCTGTGACAACAAACACAGCTGGCTGACTTGGAGTAGTGATCACTTCTAACAAAATAATGTTCATTTCCGTCATTAGAACTTTAATTTCGTGAAAAATCTGATATTATAATGCAGATGTTCAGTAACTAAATCTCTCATTATTAAATAATGATTTAATGATAAATCATTATTATCTGGTTATTATTTAAGGAACCCTGGGGTTCAGTGGTTAAACACTTGGTTGCTAACCAAAAAGTGTGCATTTCAAAACACTAGTCACTATATTGGAGAGATGTGAAAGTATAAAGATTACAGCCTTGGGGACCTTATGAGACAGTTCAAATCTGTCTTATAGAGTTAAATGAGTTAAAAATGACATGACAATGCAATTTCTATTTATAATGTATTTGAAAGATTTTTAAACCTAAATTTCTAATGGGAGATTTAGTACAAGGGAAGGTGTCAATTGGATTATTTCTTCTCATATGGGAGATACTGCTTCTTCATTTCCCTCAAGATAAACTGCCTTTAGATGACTTCCTACTTGTTGCATAAAAATGATCATACCAATGAAAGAAACTGTCCAAGAATAATGCATTCTAAAATGTCATTTCATGAAGTTTCATATTAAAACTAAGATGTCTCAGTCTTATACCAGAAAAAACAAACAAACAAAAACCAAACTCACTGCTGTCAAGTTGGATCCAATTCATAGTGACCCTTCCTTGGGTTTCCGAGGTAGTATCATTACGGAAGTAGATCGTACAACCTTCAGAGGAGTGGCTTATGGGTTTGAACTTCCAGCCTTCTGGTTAGCAGTCAAATTCCTTAGGCACTACACTACCAGAGCTCCCATCAGTCAGAATAAATCTATTTTCCAGATACAAAGATGACCTTTTTGTACAAAATTTAACTAAAATTACAGGATTTATCATGCTTCATACTTCTGGCAGTTAATCATAGCCTCTCTCTTTTTGAGGTGTTTAACTATAACAATTCTTACAGTTACAAATTGGAAAATGAATGTAAAGTTGAAAACCAGCATGACGATTTCTAATCATTACAGATTAAATCTGCACCCACGGTTCCAGCATTCTTGAGTGACTTGAGTTTTCTATCTTCAATCTCTTGCATAAATCTCCTCATGATAGACGTGCTGTCATCAGGCCAGGATATGTTTCACTGAAATCACTGAAAATGAACATTAGTACAGAGGAACTCCTGCTAACTTATGGGAGAGTTGATGCTCTTGACTGTGTTTGCTCAGAAAGTTTTCTAATTACAAGCTTAATATTAGTTTTGTCTGCCAAGTTCACAATGAACATAATTAACCAAAGAGCCCTTGGTGACCTAGGTTCAAAATTACTAATGAATCATCAGTGTAATGAACTTTGCAGGGAAAAATAAAACTTAACACAATAAGAATAGGGACATGGCCTGTAGAGACTTGAGAAAGCTTCAAATAATTTTAAAGAGACTGAATGGAAAACAATAAGAATCCAAATAAAAAAAAAAAATTAGTCAAGTGTTTTTAAAACTAATCCCTATCATATAAGGTAGTTTTCTCCTTCATCAACTTGTATAAAAGGAATAAATTACATATTCCTCAGAAGGTTGAAGGAGTCTTCATGACGTAATGGTTAAACATCTTGGCTGCTTACCGAATGGTTGGTGGTTAAAACCTACAGCTGCTTTACTGGAAAAAAAATATTGCAATCTGCTTTCCTAAAGATTTACAACCTTGGAAGTCCTATGAGGCACATTTACTCTGTCCTACAGTTAGTCGGAATCAACTTATCAACTTGATGGCAACACGTTAGTTTTCCTGTTTTCTAAGGCATTTGATCACACAAAAAAATGAAACAAACAAACAAACAAAAACAAGCAAAGGAACAAGGAAATAGATATAAAAATGTGTAATAAATACTAGTATTATTGAACTTATCCTTTCATATTTTCTGTTCTGCAAATGTACTCATATATCACACATAATAATTTTAAATATGTGAACATTAAGTTAAAAAATGCATATTGAATTGTATTGCTTAGTAGATGCTATTTTGAATTTAGATACATATGAATACATATTAATTTATATTTGTCTTTTGAAGTTCATTTAATTTTACTCCATGGTATTAAAGTATATTCAGAGTCTGTGCCTGGTATGTTGTTGTTGTTAGGTGGCATCGACTTGGCTCCGACTTATACTGACCCTATGTACAACAGAATGAAACACTAACCAGGCATGAGCCTTCCTCACAATCCTTGCTATACCTGAGCCCATTGTTGCAGCCACTGTGTCAATCCATCTTGTTGAGGACCTTCCCCTTTTTCACTGACCCTCCACTTTACCAAGCACAATATCCTTCTCCAGGCAATCATCCCTCTGATAACATGACCAACATATGTGAGATGAACTCTGGCCATTCTTGTTTCCAAGAAGCATTCTGGCGGCACTTCATCTAAGACAAATTTGATTATTCTTCTGGAAGTTGAGGGTATTTTCAGTATTCTTCATCAACACAATTCAAAAATATCAATTCTGTTTTGGTCTTCCTTATTCATTGTCCAGCTTTCACATGCATATGGGACGATTGAAAATGCCATGGCTCAGGTCAGGCACACAATAGTCTTCAAAGTGACATCTTTGTTCTTCAACAGTTTGAAGAGATCTTTTGCAGCAGATTTTCCCAGTAGAAAATGACACCTGATTTCTTGACTGCTGCTTCCATGGATGTTGATTGTGGATCCAAGTAAAATGAAATCTGACAACTTCAATCTTTTCTCCATTTATCATGATGCTGCAGATTGGTCCAGTTGTGAGGATTTTCAGTTTTCTTCCATAACTAGAAGGCATGTGATGTTATATTCAAAGAATCTAAATAAAAAAATAATGCTTAGAATATATTCTATATTAAAATTATTCTTCAAAAATAAGGAGTAATTAAAACATTCTGGATAAAGAAAAGCTGAATTTTTTACTAACATACCTACACTGTAAGAAATATTAAAAGAAGTCCTTCAGACTGAAAAAAAGAACACAACAATAATTCAAATCCATGTGAAGATATAAAAATCAGTAGTAATGGTAACTACATTGGTAAATATTAAAGGTAAAATCAATGCACTTTTTGCTTGTAATGCTTTCCTCACTAATCTGATTTTGGAAACAACTGCCTAAAGCAATAATTATAAAACTGTGCTGATGGACTAATAATGTTTAACATGTAATTTACATATCTTCCCAAATGAGTGAAGCATGAAAATAGCTATATTAAATCAAGATTTTTGTTCACTATTCAAATTAACTTGATAGTAATCCAAACAGAATAGTTTTATGTTAGAATGTTAATTCTAACTCCCATGCAATCATGAAAAAAATAAGTTTTAAAAGATAATAAAGAAAGAATAAGAAAATTTAAATGGGCATTAAAAATATCCCTTTAACATAAAAGAAAATAATTATGAGGAAATATGTAACAAAAATTATATAACAGTTCTGGTAAGATGGTGGACTAGGCAGAAAGACTGCACAGACCCTCTTCAACAAAGAAAAGGGAAACCAATAAACACAGACACAGAAGATAATCCTGGACCCCTGAGCCTTGAAGGGAAGGATATAGAAGTAGACTAAACCCCAACTAGCAGAAGAATTTGCATGA
>NW_006922510.1:378969-384369 GCF_000298275.1 Orycteropus afer afer | reverse complement strand
ATTTTTTTCTTCATTTTTTCCCCTTCTGTACCTTTTTTCTCTTAGTGCCCTATCCCTAGATATTGCATGTTTTCTTATTTTTTTCTTCTTTTTCCCTTTTTTCTTTTTTTGGTTACTGTTCCTGTGTGATTACATGGTATGTTTTTTGTCCATGTGCTTTTAGTTTTTTGATCATTATTCAATTGTAATTTTTGTCTAACTGAGTGGGTGAGAGCACAAAAGACACAACTACACCCACACCTCCTGAAACTTCACTTACTGAGTGAGAGCCACTTCCTTCTTCTCCACCAACGGGCAAATGATAAAAAACCACCAAGAAAAGCCTGAACCACCCTTAGCTGCTCTTCACAAACAGTTAACAGAGATCAAAATACAACAATGCCACAATGCCTCAGAGACAACAGACCCTCACAGTCCACACAAAGAAACAGGATAAAGTGGTAGAAACAAGGGAGCAGGATACAGACCCAGAACATATCCCCGAGGAAGAAGCAGCATTGGAATTCTCTGATAAGGAATTCAAAAGAATTATATATAGGTGTCTTCAAAGGATTGAAAGACAAACCAAAGAAAACACAGAAAAAAACTTAGGCACTATGCTACCAGAGCTCCCACATTCAGTGGTAGGTTCAGCGATAGTAGAACTCCCAGTAATTTTCATCCCCAACAAATTGGGTAGACTTCCTCAAAACGGGCTTAGTCTTATTATCAGCCCCCAAATACATTCTTAATATCTCCATCATTGAATAGAAAACAAATCACTCTAAGAATTCTGTAGTATCAGGACTCTATGCACTGTTGGAGGAGAAAATACACTTAGAAATCATGTGAGTGAGAAATGATTTTACAATGTCAAGTACAACCTTTTATTAAAAAGAAAAAAAGGGCTGAATATGCCATGAAGTTTTTTTTTTTTTTTTTTTTTTAATGTGTCCCTGGTGACCTACATTCATGAGTCATTAATGCATTTTTGAGTATTAAAATTTGAGAAAAATCAAAATAAAAAAATAACAGGATTCAGAGGGACAGTGTCCTTGGAGGAAGGAAGAATAGAGAATAACAGACACATGGAAGAAAAATAACTATAATATTTAAATAACAGAGTTAATTTAAAAAAATTGACATATACTGAAGCATGCGTAGTATTTCATATTCTTTGTTATATGACTATAACTGTTTATCATAATATATTAATCCTTTCTTATCATTGGATAATTTCAATCAGAGAAGCAAACTGAGAGTTTATACAATTACATAAGGTTTATGCTTATATTATACATCTTATCTCTACAAGTTTTTATTTCTGCAAATACACCCCCTATATTATAGGTATTATTTTTAAATATATAAATGTATCCAACTACATCCTTTAAATGGATATGAAAAATATGTTTTTATATATTTACATACATCTTAATTGATTACACAATAAATTTCATTCTTTGTAATTTTTAACTATTAATAAAGTGGTTGATTTGTTTATATTCTTTATTTAAGCAGTGCATGAATTAAATTTGCAATTTTCTCATTTTCATAGTTATCATTCATTCTATCAAAAACCTCTTTATACCAATAGTTTTCCTTATATGTAAGAATAATTTAAAGAACTGAAAATTATAGATCAAAATGTTATTACATTTGTACACATATTGTATAATGTCATAAAAACAATAAGGTTAGTTTGTCAGAGATTTTCTACTCTAATTAGTTCAAAAGTGAATATTAATTATATTTTCAAGTCGATTCAGATTTTGTTCTTTTAAGTATGTATTTCAAGATTCTAAGTTTTTTTAAATTGGCATTGATAATTTTGGCATATGATCATAGTTTTATACAATCATGTATATCAAGTTTTAAAAAATATTGTTTTCTTTTACTTAGTTGAGAGCAATGCAAGTGTTTTGATTGAGTCTTTGAAGACCTACTTAACTTGATTGTTCCTCAGGGTATAAATAAAAGGATTCAAAGTAGGTGAAGCAGAAGAAATAAGCAATGAAACCATTTTGTTAACAGTCACTTCTTCCTTAGCTGTGGGATTCATGTAGATGAAAATGCACATGCCATAGGTGATGGAAACCACAATCATGTGGGAAGAACAGGTTGGAAAAGCCTTTTTCCTTTGCTGCACAGAAGGGAATCGAAATATTGTCCTGATGATGTTACCGTATGACAGAACTACACAAGTGAGAGTCATATTCAGGGTCAGCACAGCACAGATGATAACTGTCTGTTCCACAATCCATGAGCATGAGATTTTCATAAGGAGGAATGCATCACAGGCAAAATGGTCAATCATGTTAGAGTCACAAAATTCCAAATTTAAACCCAGGTTCAGGGGCGGGATTATTACACATAAGCCAGCCATCTAGCTAGAGATAATGAGAATTCTGCAGACCCTGCTGCTCAAGATGGTCATGTAATGCAAGGGTTTGCAGATGGCCACATAATGGTCATAGGAATGGCAGCCAGGAGGAAAAACTCTGTTACTGCACAGAGGGCAGTAAAAAACACTTGGATCACACAAGCATTATAGGTAATGACCTTGTCACCTTTTGCTGTGTTATACA
Organism: Orycteropus afer afer; assembly: GCF_000298275.1. Taxonomy (NCBI): domain Eukaryota; kingdom Metazoa; phylum Chordata; class Mammalia; order Tubulidentata; family Orycteropodidae; genus Orycteropus; species Orycteropus afer. The sequence goes on along the minus strand of NW_006922510.1, from coordinate 381,802 downwards.
GGTATCTAGGAATATAAGCAGAGGTGAAAGAGATCTCCAAAAAGGAAAAAAAATAAATAAATAAGAAAAAGTACATAGGTGTTTTCAGGTGAGAATCCACAAAAGTGGTGTGATGATGGTCAGGTTCCCAGTTACACTCAACATGTAGGTGAGAAAGAGAAAGAAAAATCAGAACCTGCCGCTGAGGGTCATCAGTCAGTCCCAGCAGAATGAATGTGGTTCTGTCCCGTTTCTCATCACCGACTTCTGACTTCTGCCAATCTGTAAATGATAATCAAAGACATTTTCTTATAGATAATTTTAGATGTTCACAAGCTCCCCATATTCAGGCATTTCTTCTTCATTAATATTATTTTTTAATGTTTCACTTCCATCTTCTACTTCAGATTTTCCTGTGTGACTAATATAGACTACTGATGAGGTAAATATTTTATGGGTAGCAGTAATGTCTTTGACTGTCAAAAATTTTTCTCTATTCACAAACTACATCACAAAATTTCACCATTGCTTTCATGAACTTTGTCGATATTTGGATCTTTTTTCTCTCTCTTTCTCTCTCTAAACGGTTCTAATACGTAATAGATAATTTGGGTTGACTATATAGACTCTCTGGGAGCTCTGGTAGCATAGTGGCTAAGACACTTGCCTGCTAACCAGGCGACTGGCGGTTCAAACCCACCAGCCACTCCTCCGAAGGAAGGTTGGGTAATCCTACTTCTGTAGTGATACTGCCTCGGAAACCCAAGGAAGGGTCGCTATGAGTCAGGTATGACTCGACGGCACATAACAACAACAACAACATATAGACTCTCTAAGGATCTGTGATGGCATGTTGCCTAAGGCCTTTGGCTGCTAACTAAAAGGTTGGCAGTTCAAACCCACTACCTTCTCTGAGGAAGAAAGATGGGGCAATCTACTTTCCACTTTGGGGACCCAATGGGAATTTCTATGAGTTGGAATTGACCGGATGGCAGTGGGTTTGTTATTTTTGTTTATATAAGTTTATATAGATTCTCTGGTAATGAAGTGGTTAAGGTATTCATTCAGCTGCTAACCAAAAGGTCGGCAGTTCAATACCACCAGCCACTCCATGGGACAAAAATTGGCAGTCTGCTAAAGACAAAAGATTTATAGCCTTGGAAATCTTATGGGACAGTTCTACTCTGTCCTGAGTTGGAATTAACTTGATTGCAGTGAGTTTATGTAGATTTTAAAGCAGAACTTTAGGTCTATGCTCCAAAATAAGATTTTTGTTTGTTGGTTTTCTTTTAGGACAAGTAGTTTTATTTTTATGAACAACTTTTGCTCCCCTCTACACAATCTATTTTAATTCTCAATATATGCATGCATTTTTTCTTGCGGACTTGTGCATAACGTTTAATGCTGACATGAAGAGATAACAGCTTTCTCTTGCTCCCCTTCTAGTCACTGATCTTCTAGTCAAATGAATTATTTTATCTCCATCATTGCTTATAAATAAATAAGATATTGAATCCAGAACACATGAATATTTGGATTCTGAATTTGTGATAAGTTCTCCACCAAATTTTCCCAGGCTTTAATCATTAATTACATTGGAAAAGACTCAAATATTTCTGATATATGATCAGTCTCTTGAACTTTTCTTATATCAATGGTAGAAAAATCTTTCCCTTTAGGAACCACTTTACTTATCTTAGGAGCAGTTTTACCCTATTGTTTACCTCACTGTGTTTTCTTTCCGAGGTGCAGCAGAGTTGGCTGTGACTACTCACCCAGCTCCCACTCACCAAGACAAGGCAGGAACACTGACAGAGTCTCATGGTTTACCTGAAAGTCATAAAGTTCTTAGCACCGTCAATCTCTCATTTAACAGCTATCAACTATTTATGTTATCATCTATTGAGATGTAGAAGTGCTATTTCTCTGTAGCCCACTTACCTTGCTTCCCATTTTTCCCGAATCTGCAGTGCTTTACTGTGAAGCCTTATCACACCCTTCAAATTTTGAGCTTTGTTCATTTCTCAAGTTATATCTATTTTTTTCCTAAGATATTACCTTAATGTATAATGGAAATTAATAAAACAATTTATTCTAAAATGTAACTGACTGTTAATTTTCTTTCAAAGAAATGTTCAAAATGAACACAGAAGTCTTTAATGAGATGTTGCTGCTTCAGCCAATACGTTATTCTTGCTTATATACTTCTATGCATGCAAAGATACTTTTCTATTTTTAATTTGAAGTTGAATGTATAGGCAAAGTTGTCCTCAACATTTCTTATATTTAGTTAGATGATTTTTTTTTTTATTTTATGTGTTAAAAACCTCTCAGTCAATAATATTTATCTACACTAGAGACATTCTAAAAAAAATCTCATAAATATATCAAATCTATTAGAAAACATACATATAAATTATACTTGAAATTCCTTTACTTTTGTAGAGGAAAATACGACCTAGAATCTACAAAGGGAATTACAATCAAACAGCCAAATTTTATTATACTTAAATGTGTGTTAGTAAATCAGTTTCTTTTGCTTTTTCAAACATAACAACATTACAACTGCAGTGTGGAAAGTGATATTTCTATAAAGACATTTATGTATTTACATTCACTGGCTCATTTGGCAATGCGTACATCTTGCTGCAATTTCCATTCCAGCAAAATGGGCAGACTTTCTTGTGATCGGCTCAGTGCTGTTATCTGCTCCCAAATATATCCTTACTATCTCCATCATTGAAAAGAAAATGAATTATAAGTATGGGTTGGGGAGTGTTAGGAACTGTATCCACCAGGGGAGGAGGTGATATTCTAAATCATCAGAGAAAAGTAACTTTACAATGTCAACCCT
>NW_006922510.1:366292-368014 GCF_000298275.1 Orycteropus afer afer | reverse complement strand
TTACCTTGCTCCCGAAGACCTGGTCCCTCTCGGTAGGGTAACAAGGGAACGTGTTCAGTGCAGATCAGTGAGTAAGCACAAGCCCGCCTTGTTTATTTGTATGGTATGTTATGCCAATTGAGCTTGATGTCCCTATCCAGGCATTTTCAATAGCTTCACATGCATGGACAATGAATAAGGAAGACCAAAAAAGAATTGATGCATCTGTTATGGTGTTAGGGAAAATATTGGATATATTGTGGACTGCCAGAAAAGTGAACAAATCTATCTTAGAAGACATCCAGCTGTAATCTTCCTTAGAATTGAGGCTGATGAGACTTCTTCTCCCATCTTTTGGTCATGTTAGCAGGAGAGACCATTCCATGGGGAAAGATATTATGCCTGATAAATTAGAGGGTCAGCCAAAAAGAGGATGACCCTCCATGACATGGATCGATGGTGTTTCATTCCGGTGCACATTGGGTTGCTGTGAGTTAGAACCAACTCAGCAGGCATCTACCAACAACAACATTTGAAACATTGTACCTATCTGGTGCTGCAGTGATTAAAGCATTTGGCTGCTAATCAAAAGTTCTGCTTTTCATACACATCAGCCACTCCATGGGAGAAAGATGAGGCAGCCTACTTCTATAAAGAAACCATGGAAACCCTTTGGGTCAGTTCTAAGTTGTCCTCTAGGGTCATTAGGAGTCAAAATTAACTCTATGGCAATTGGTTTGGATTCAACAGGGAATTGGTTTAATAGTTTATCTTTAACTATTTTGTTCATATTATTTAAAAATTATTGTAAGATGAGTTCATAAAATTAATTAGGGGCAGTTTTTGTTATTGTTTGGATAAAAAAAAGGTTGGTTTGTTTGTTTTAGCAGAGTCACTGTGAAATTAATGGTAAAGCAACTGAGTTCTTTTGCCTCTTTAATGACAAAACTTTATGTGCCTCCTCAGATGTTGTATGATAATTGATATATTGTCCACATCGGCTATATTTTGTTAAATTTTATTTTTCTAAACATGTGTTTATTGGCTCTGGGATTTTATTTTAATTTTTGCTTTTGACCTCTATACCCCTAGACTTATTTTATAGGCTGTCCCCAGGTTCTGAATGAGATTGGTTCCTAAGAGTGTCTTTCAGTCAAGTTTGTTGGACAGGTGCTTTATTCTTACTTAGCCTTACATGAGTGCATGATGTGGCTTCAAGCCTTTTTCATGCTTTAAAAGCTGCACGTGCTGCAAGTGACTGCGATTATGTTGAAGAATTTGTTGTGAAGAGGAGTTGGTTCACCTGTTTCAAGGTGAAAGCAATTTCCATAACATTAAAAGAGCCAGTAAGAGTTGTCCATGAATCAGACCTTCCTAACCCTGGGACTTATAGTATTTATATATTTTTTCCTATTCCTCAACTTAAATATATTTCTCTATTTAGTATTCATTTATGTTTCTTAGAAATCTAATAATTTTCCTGAAATCTAAGAGAATCAGTCTTTTAAATTCATTTTTTTTCTATCTTTAGTAAGATCTATTTTCTGTTTACTTTAAATTAATTTTATGAGTTTAAAAGTTTTTTAAAAGTGGTACAAGTTGCTCCATTTTTCGTTATTTTCCTAATAGTGAGTGTATTTAAGGATGAAGAATTCTTTAATTTCTTCTAACCACAATTTGTTAAGCTTTATATGAGTTGTTATGAAGTGTCTATATTTCATTATTTATGTATCTCTTAACTTC
>NW_006922510.1:365029-366192 GCF_000298275.1 Orycteropus afer afer | reverse complement strand
AATCTCAATTTATGTTATTTCTAATATTTACTTATTAATAAAATTGAGTGACTCTTCTTTTATTTAAACAATGTCTGAATTAAATTTGTAATATTTCTTTCATCTCATAATTATCAACTATTCTATTGAAAGCATCTTCATATTAGTACTTTTCTGTATGTGTTAGAATAATTACAGGAAGTGAAATTTCTAGGTCAATTATTTCATATCTTTATATTTCATATTAAGTATTCATTATAAAATATCCATAATATTAAAAACCAAAAACAAAACTCACTGCTGTTGAATTAACATCCAACTCATATCATAATGACCCCTCCTTGGGTTTCTCAGGCATTATCAATATAGAAGTAGATTCTCCAATCTTCCTTCTGAGGAGTGGCTGGTGGGTTTGAACTGCCAGCCTTCTGGTTAGTAGTCAAATGCCTTAGGCACTACGCCACTAGAGCTCCTATCCATAATATTAGAGTATAGTAAATATTTGATATTGTAATTAGGTCATTTGTATATGTCATTTTCATTTTCAAGTCTATTCATATATTTTTCTTTTAAATATGTTAAGTATGTATTTAAGATTATATTAACTCTCTAAAATTGTCAGTGCTTACTTTTGCCATATAGTCCATGGTTTTATACAGTCAAATATTTTGCTTTAATATTTATCAGTTTGAGATGTAAAATCAATATACACTAAACTGCACACGAAGTGTACAATTTGATAAGTTTTGATGCATGCCTATTCTTAGAAAACATTGCCAAAATTGCCACAATGAACCTATCTATCATTCCCAAAAGTTTCCTTGTGCTCCTTTTTAATTCCTCCTTCCTGCCTAGACCCCTACCTCTGCCATTTATATCCAGTGACTGAAGTGTTTTTGTTCCACTGTAGACAAATATGTTTTTTATAGAATTTTATATAAATTGAATCATGCAATATTGTACTCATTTTTTTTGTCTTATTTTACTCAGAATTATTTTCTTGAGATTTATTCATGCTGTTGCATGTATTTAAGGAGCTCTAGTAGTGCAGTGATTAAAACTGCTAACTAAAAAATCAGTGGTTCAAATCCACCAGCTGCTCCCCTGGAGAAAGATGAGCCAGTCAGCTTCCACAAAGATTTATGGAAGCTATGGAAAACTTATGGGAGTTATACTCTGTCATA
>NW_006922510.1:362797-364929 GCF_000298275.1 Orycteropus afer afer | reverse complement strand
GGACTTGGTTGAGTGGCTGGGCAGCTGGTGGTAGTTATTCCCCATGATGAGACTGGCAATCAACTGCATGGTGAGATCTACCACAAGCAGCTGAGTAGCTGCCATTGGGATGTAGTCTGCTTCCTGTGTATAAGGAAAAGTCTTGGGAATGGTCTCTGGCATATGGCACACTTGGACCCTGCATGTAGCCCTGTCATTCCTTGGCAGCCTGCTATGCTCTGCCAGTCTGGGGATTTACAATGGACTTAAGTGAATGGCCTACTGAGTGGTTTGGTAATGTGGGGACTGTGCCTTTTTACTTTTCAACCTTGAGCTTCCCAGCCTCAGCAGCCAGAAGCTGTCTGAGTGAAGAAATGCCTGTAACTCCAGTGGGCCGGTAGCAGGGAACAGAACTGGACTCCAAGGTTGAGGGGCTTCCACCCAGCCCCTACTGCCTGGCACTTTGAACTTGGACTTAAAGTCTCCAAACTGTAAGAGAATAAACTCCTGTTGGTTCAGCCATCCCTTTTGTGGTATATTCCTGTCAGAGTGGCATCAGGTAAGAACAGGTAGATTTTGGAAAATATTTTAAAAAATTAATCTACCTTTCCAACATATCTTTTTAATTCACATTTTCAATGAACACTTAGGATTGGATTTTCCAATGTCATTTAATTTGACCCACAGTGTTTTGGGATTCATCAAATTGTGTAGATAAAACTATATAATTTCTTTTTATATCTAAGAAGTATTTTCTGTTTTAAAGGTAAATATTTAAAACTAATCATCTGTTTCATGTCTTCCCTTGAAGGCTAGGTGGTTGAAAAAATGTAATATATAACAAAGAATTTGTTCTCTGTATTGGCTGTAAGGAGCCCTGGTGGTGCAGTGGTTAGAGCATTCAGCTATAACCAAAATCAGTGATTGGAACCCACCAGTACTACAGAGGAAAGACAAGGCAATCTGCTTCTGTAAAGAGTTACTACAGTCTTGGAAACCCTATGAGGCAGTTCTAGTCTGTCCTATGAGTTGCTACAAATCAGAATTTTCTTGACAGCAGTGGATTTAGTTCGTTACGTAGGTTCTTTTAATCTGTCTGCAAGTTGTATTTTACAATCCATCACAATGACCAAGTACGTGCTCTTGTTTTATTTTTTTACTTATGGCAACTTCCGCATCATTGAATCACTCCTTTGACTCTCTCTCTGTTTCTCTGCCAGTATGTATTTTACCCCCATGTCCACTGGTGTGCACAAAACTGACAGTATTTTAATGCAATATTTAGTTGCTATAGTGAAGAACTGTTTGGTCCAAGGGTATAAAACTAGGGGAAAAAAAAAAGAAATCATATATCTCTTATGCTTTTAGTCTATTAAGTATGACTAAGACTCTAATACCTTGTTATCAGTATCAGCTTGTTCAAAATCAAATAAAATACTATATATACTCTCCCAACATTGCCTGTCTTTACTCAGTCCCTCAGTCTTAGGAGTACTGGCATTACCACAGTGACTAAGAACACAAATTCTGTAGCCAAATTTTCATGGTTCAAACTGGCTGTCTCACATCCCTTAAGACCTTGGGCAAGGATCCCAACTTCTTGGGTCTTCAGTTTTTATGTATAAAACGGGGAATAATAATAATATCTACATCATGAAGTTAAAATGATTAAACACATTTATAACATAATTTGGTACATAATAAAAACTTCATATATAACAACTGTTACTATTTTCTGGTTTCTCAAATAATTCCTGTGATGTGATCTTAAAATCACAAAATCCAAAGTTATGCTCTGTGTATGCCATATCATACTCCTCCCACTCTATTCTTCATAATAAAACTAATAGATTATGTTAATTGAAAACTTACCATGTGATAGGTCCTATAGTGAGCCACATCACATGAGTTAGTCTAGAAAAAAACTCTTCCCTCCTATCCTCTCCCCCTCTCCACTCCATTTTTACTCCTCATTCTCCCAAATTATGTGGATAAAACTATTTATTTGTGATTTCATTCTGAGCATCACTCTCACTAGAAAGTCATCTAAGATGCTACTATCTGTATCAACTGCTCCTCATTTGTGTTCCCATACATATAGCTGTTACTTTTATCTTAGTACTTACTGCAATTAACACAATCTTAGACACACA
>NW_006922510.1:361291-362697 GCF_000298275.1 Orycteropus afer afer | reverse complement strand
TATTAACTTACTGACAGATATTTGTCACTTCCAGTTTTAGGCAATGGCAGATAAAGCTGTTATGAACATTTATGCATAGTCTCTGTAAGAACATGAGCTTTCATTTCTATTAGGTAAATATGTAGAAGTACTATGACTGGGTCATAAGAGGAAACATAGAATATTTTTTTGTATTATTTAAATGTTTTAGTGTTACATTTTTAAATAAATTTAAATTATTCTTCAGTTGAAAATATATGTTGAAGTAATGCATAGGTAATTAATCTTTGTTAACAATCCAAAATTATCTGCCATCATTGGTGCAAATTGCTTTAAAAATTTTATTTTATCTAAGATGTAAGTTTATACTTGTTTGTTTTTAATAACATGTTCTTATTATTATTTTAATATTCATAGACACGATAGTGAGGCTATCACTCAAATTCCTCGTATTGGTGATTTGTGTCTTCTTTCTCTTTTCTTTATTGCTTTTCTTTTAGAACCAGCTACTGTTTTCCTTTTCTGCTTTAGCTGATTTCTGTAACATTTTTTTTTCCCTGCTACATACCATGGATTTGATTTTCCCTTCTTTTTCTATTTTACAAGGGGAAAATGTAGAAAGTTTATTAGAGACTTTTATCTTTTTCTCATATTGACATTTAGGCAGAAATTCCTTCATGTCCTACTTTAGCCACTTTCATCAAATTTCCACATTGTGTTTTAATTCTCATTCATTTAACAATATTTTTATATATATTTTGATTTCTTATTTCATTCATGTTTTATTTACATTTGATTTAGCTACTTCATACTGAATGATTTTCCTGATGTATTTCTGTTATTGTTTTCTCTTTTAATTCCATTGCTTTCAGAGTTCATACTTTGTATATTTCATATACATATCTCTCTATCTGCCTTTCCTGATCTGTCTGTAAATCTATCATCTACATATTTTTCTTCACCCTTCTATTAGTCAATAAACCCTGTCTGATCATAGCATATTATTTTATTGCTATTTTGCTGCTTTCTGTTGGAACAACCCAAGAAGTAATGAGAGAAGATGGAAAGAATACAGAGTGACTGTGCAAAAAAGAACTGGTCAATGTTCAGCCATTTTAGAAAATAGCTTACCAACAAGAACCAATAGTATTGAAGGAAGAATCCAAGCTTCAGTGAAGGCTTTGGTGAAAACAAAGCTTAAGGAACTGACAGAATGGTAATAGAAATGTTAAAAAAGAAAAAAGATGTAACATTAGAAGTGCTTACTTGTCTATACCAAGATTTTTGGAATATAGCTATCAGGTCAACGACTGGAAGAAATGCAGAAGGCAGATATTATCAAACAATATCATTAATTTTACATGTAAGTAAAATTTTGCTGAAAATAAGTCAAAAACAGTTTCAGCAGTACATTGACAGGGAATTGC
>NW_006922510.1:360523-361051 GCF_000298275.1 Orycteropus afer afer | reverse complement strand
CAACCTTCCTTCTGAGGAGTGGCTGGTGGGTTTGAACCGCCAGCCGTCTGGTTAGCAGGCAAGTGACTTAGCCACTATGCTACCAGAGCTCCTAATTGTGGTCATACTGTACCTATATATGGACCAAGAGGCAGTCCTTTGAACAGAACAAGGGAAGACTGCATAGTTTAAAATCAGGAAAGGTGTGCTTCAGGGTTGCAGCCTTTCACCATATTTATTCCATTTGTGTGCTGACCTAATAATATGAGAAACTAGGCCATATGAAGAAAAAAGCAGCATGAGGATTAGAAGATTCATTAACAATCTATCATGTGCAGATGGCACTACCTTGCTTGCTGAAAGTGAAGAGGACTTGAAGCACTTACTGAGGAAGACCAAAGACACGGGCTTTAGTGTGGATAACACCTCAACAAGAAGAAAACAAAACCCCTCATAACTAGACTAATAAGCAACATCATGATAAATGGAGCAAGGATTGAAATTGTCAAGATTTCATTTTACTTGGATCCACAATCAATTCTCATGGAA
>NW_006922510.1:352773-355118 GCF_000298275.1 Orycteropus afer afer | reverse complement strand
TTTAGATTTCCTCCAAAATATCTCTCACTAATATTATCTTTCATTAGTCTGTTCATTAATAATCTTAGCTTTTGAAGAGACAAATTCTCAGAAAAACAATTATATTCAAAAGACATGCAATAATAACTAGTTTTCTCAATAATAATTAGATAACTTGTTATGTTGTGGGAAATTTCAATGTGGGTAAATTTTTTTTTTTTTTTTCTCTTTAAAGAGAAGAAAGAGGGTGTGGAACAAATAACTGCTCACTTGTCATTGTGTATAAATTCATAGAAACTTTATAAAGCTATTGAAAGTACCAATTAAAAACACAACAGACAGATCTATGGATCTTTATGTAATAATTCAAATAGCTAGTTACATTTGATTTTGGTTATTCATATAAGTTCTGCTTCTTTGAGAAGATTATTATGTACATCTCCCAAAGATGAAAATAAGACCTGAACCTCTGCTTTGGAAAAATCACAGCCCTTTGGAGCAATTCTACTCTGCACACATGTAGAATGTTCATGGTTGGGATCCACTCAACAATAACTAACAATAGTGTCATATTCTCATCTATCTAGTTCATTTTGCCTTTTCACAACTAACAATTTCCAGAGAAAATACATTCAGATGAAATTCTAAAAGAAATATTTCAGAATCAAAATATGTCGACATTTCAAGGATTTTAGATTAAGTTACCTAAGTACCCTCAAAAAGAAGAGATCAAATTAAACAATTTTTTTAATTGGCCTAGCTTTGTATCCATAGCAATTTTTAAACTATGGCCATGTTTTATGATTATTTATGATGTGAATTCGTTCATCAGTCTGTAATTTGTTTTGATTTTGTGTTGTACTATTTTTGACATACACAAATTGATATTCCCTTTCAGAATTTTTTTTTACCTTCTTATAAATAGGTCTATATTATTCTGTTGATTTCTATGCCTCTTTTATGACTGTTTTGTAAATAACAGTAAATAACATCTTATAGGGGGATGCTGTTGTTAATATTTTATATATTTTGACCTATGTATAATTTTATCATTTCTACAGAATTTACCCATTTTACTTCATATTTAGTCTAGTGATCACCCTTAGTAATTTAACACAAATATTTAAGATTTTTTAAAATGTCTATTTGTAGAAGTAGGTAAAGTTTTTTATCCTTCTCCCAAGGAAGAAAAATGCTTAGCATATTCTATTCTATACTTTTTTATTCCCATCTTCTTCTACCCCTTTCACCACTTTTTAAAATGTTGTCATATAGGGCTTCATACCAAGATAGTTATACCCCCTTTTTAAAGTAAGTAAATAAATAAATTTTGATTTAGATGCTATTGTGTGTATTTTGATGTCAAGATATTTTTCCTTTCTTTCCATAGCAAATGCTAGCTCTAGTGTTCACTTCTGCTCTACTATATTGTTTTCTTGGATTCATTTAAAATATGATTTTTGCTTTGTTTTTAAGTGTGGTATATACTCTAGTAATTTCTTGAGACTTGTGAGTAGGAACTTTTCTTTCATATTCCAAAATGCTACAACTGGTTGTCAAAAAAATATTTTAAGACATACCAAGAAACAAGAATATTTGCATGGAGATCAATTCCAAGATGGCAGAATAGGCAGAAAGTGTGCACAGACCCTCTTCAACAAAGAAAAGGGAAACTGATTAACACAGACACAGAAGATAATCCTGGACCCTGAGCCTTGAAGGGAAGGTTTTAGGAGTGGACTAAACTCCAACTAGCAGAAGAATTTGCTTGAAAATACCAAAAAAGGAGACATATAGACCTGTGTTCTGGCAGTGATCCTGACGTCACAGACAGCTTGGAGATTCCTGAGTGGTGGTAGGACCTAAGAATTAACTTGAAAATCAGCCCTGCTAGTCAGGGACTACATGGAGGATTGCTCTGGGGGCTGTTTAATACAAGGGGAAGCAGTGGTGAAGAGGAAGATGGGCTAAGCTGTGGACTTTTGCCTGTCTAGAGGGTGCCACCATTGAGAATGTTTACAAGTGGCTTGAACATTTTGGCTGTTTAAAGAGACAGCACTCTCTGAGATTCCAAGGGCTTAAGAAGAGGTTCTGCTTTCCAGTAACACCAAGGACAATCCGGACCTGCATGCCTGAAAAGGTGCAACATTCCTCTTGTTATTCTTATACCCCACGCCTGCTTGGTGATTGGAAGTGTGGTCACCATCCACTCCCATCCACCTTCTGGACCTTCAGGAACTCCATCCCAGTCTGCGTGCCCAGACAGAGCCTGGGAGCCCTGCTCTGTACTCGGTTGTTTTATTCTTTTTCTTTTTCTCTTTCTTTTTTTCTTGTGTTTAGTTTGTTTGTATTTGTCTGTTTTAAAC
>NW_006922510.1:350864-351838 GCF_000298275.1 Orycteropus afer afer | reverse complement strand
CAGCACAATATATATTCTTCTCCAGTGCACATGGAACATTTTTCATGATAGACTATATGTTAGGCAATAAAGCAAGCCTTATAAATTAGAAAACATTGAAATACTGCAAAGCATCTTTTCAGATCATAATGCTATCAAATTAGAAATCAATAAAATGAAAAAAACAGAAAAAGAGTAAACACATGGAAAGTGAATAATACCCTCCTTGAGAAAGACAGAATAAGAGAAGAAATAAAAATTGAAATTCAAAAATTTCTTGAATCAAATGAGAATGTAAAGACAATGTACCAAAATCTTTGGGACACAGCAAAAGCAGTGATCAGAGCACAATTTATAGCAATAACTGCACACATCAAAAAAGAAGAAAGAGACAAAATCAACACTTTAAACCAACATCTCCAACAATTAGAAAAAGAGCAGCAGAAAAAGCCTCCAGTCACCAGAAAAGGAAATAATAAACATTTGAGCAGAAATCAATGAAACTAAAAATAGAAGGACAATAGAAAAAATCAATGAGACCACCAGTTGGTTCTTTGAAAGGATCAGATAATTGACAAACCACTGGCAAATTTTACAAAGGAAAAGAGAGAGAAAATACAAATAACACGAATAAGAAACGAGATAGGTGACATCACAACAGAACCAACTGAAATAAAAAGGATGATATCAGGATACTATGAAGAACTGTATTCCAACAAATTTGAAAATCTGGAAGAAATGGACAGATTTCTAGAAATATATCACTTACCTAAACTAACACAGACTGATGTGGAAAAGTTGAACAGGCCCATCACAAAAAAGAAATTGTACAGGTCATCAAAAAATTACCAACTAAAAAAAGTCCTGGCCCAGACGGTTTCACTGGAGAATTTGATACAGTATTCAGAGAAGAACAAATACCAATCCTAATCAAACTATTCCAAAACACAGAAAAGGATGGAATCCTCCCTAACTCATTTTATGAAGCAAGCATA
>NW_006922510.1:325152-335089 GCF_000298275.1 Orycteropus afer afer | reverse complement strand
AGATTGAACATTGTGAAAATGTCAGTTCTACCCAAAGCAATCTATACATTCAATGCAATCCCAATCCAGATACCATCAACATTCTTTGAGTTATGGAAAAAATAATCCTTAACTTTATAGGGAAAGGAAAGAGACCTTGGATAAGCAAAGCACTATTGAAGAAGAAGAACAAAGTAGGATGTCTCACACTGCCAGATCTCAAAACCAATTATACAGCCACAGTAGTCAAAACTTCCTGGTATTGGTTTAATGACAGATACATAGACCAATGGAATAGAATTGAAACCCAGAAACAGATCCATCGACCTATGGTCAGCTGATCTTTGACAAAGGTCTAAAATCCATTAAATGGGGAAGAGAATGTTTGTTAAATAAATGGTGTTGGCAAAACTGGAAATCCATTTGCAGAAAAATTAAACAAGATCTGTACCTCACACCATACACAAAAATGTACTCCAGATAGATCTAAGACTTAAATGTGAAACCTAAAACTATAGATTTCCTCAAGGAAAAACTTGGGGAAGATTTAGGGGCCCTACTATATGGCATAAATAGGCTGTCAAGCATAACTCAAAGTGCACAAACAGCATAAGAGAAACCACATGATTGAGACCGTCTAAAAATTAACTTTTTACATGCTTCCAAAGACTTCTCCAAAAGAGTCAAAAGAGAACCTACAGATTGGGAAAATATATTTGACAATGACATATCTGACAAGGGACTTATTTCTAGAATTTATAGAAAACTCCACCACCTCAATAACAAAAAGACAAAGAATCCAATTAAAAAATGGGCAGAATACATGTATAGACACCACCAAGGAGGATATTCCAGCAGCCAAAAAACATATGAAGAAATGCTCATGATCATTGGCTATTAGAGAGATGCAAATCAAAACAATGAGATACCATCTTGCTCCAGCACTAGTAGCAAAGTTCAATGAAACAGAAAATAACAAATGTTGGTGAGATTGTCAAGATTTTGGGACTCTTAGACACTGTTGGTGGGACTGTAAAATGGTACAACCATTGTGGAAAGCAGTATGGTGATTCCTTCAAAAGTTGGAACTAGAAGTACCGTTTGACCCAGCTATTCCATTACTAGGTATATATCCTAAAGAAGTGAGAGCCATGACAAGAACAGACATATGCACACCCATGTTCATCACAGCACTATTTACAATACCCAAAAGATGGAAACAACCTAGATGTCCATCTACTGAGGAATGGATATCCAAATCATGGTACATACACACAATGGAATACTATGCAACCATAAAGAATAATGCAGAATCTGCAACACACCACATATTGTGGATGAACTTGGTGGACATTATGCTGAGTGAAATAAGTCAATCACAAAAGAACAAATATTGTATTAGTCCTTTATTGTAAAAGTCAAGGAAACATTTATCTATGGAAGCACATTTTCTTTGTTGGTACAAGGGGTGGGAGGGAAGGAGAAGGAACACTGTTAGATAGATAGAGATAAGTTTTGATTTGGGTGAAGAAAAGGACAATGTACCAAATGTGAGTGATCAATATAGTGGCATTGAGGAAGAGAAAGACATAGAGATGTACGTGGGAAGTACAGACAACAAAGATGAACCCTTTTGCACATATAGTACTGCGTTGTCAGTGAAGGCAAACATGGGTATATAGGTTGATAGATGAGTGGAAAGGCTGAACTATTAGGTAAGTCTATGAAGTGGGGATTGTACCCAAGAACATATATAGGGTTGACAGACAATGGTCCTATTACTTTTTGTGTATAATCTGAATTCCCAGGTGTATAGTGGAGCTGACAAGGGACAAGGTTGTAGTCACTGCTTGGTCACAACCAGCTACCCAGAGGGACTGAGTAGCTGAACCTATGGGCTTGGGGCCATAGTCACAGAGGCATCAAGCTCAATTGGCATAACATACTACACAAAACATTGTTCTACCTCCTACTGTGGCAAGTAGTGACTAGGATCTTAAAAGCTTGCAAGCTGCCATCTAGATGCAACAATGGGTCTCTCCTCATCCAGAGAAAAGAAGAATGAAGGAAACCAAAAATTTATGGAAACAGTTAGTCCTAGCGACTGGTACACCATCCATCTTCAGCCTATATGACTGTGAGACCAGAAGAGCTAGATGGTGCCCAGCTACTGTCAACCACTTGGAAGAGGATCTATGTAGGAGATCCTGGATAGAGAAGGAGAACTATGTGGAACAAAACTGAAAATCATTTGGAGAAAAAAAAAAGGGGGTGTGACCAGATTTGCTGGTCCAATAGAGCCTGGTGGAACTGCTGAGAGTATGGCCCCTAGCTGCCTTTCAAGTCTGGAATTGAACCTACATCTGTGGCTTCCAGCCAAACAAAAGACAGGCATATGAGTTTAACATTTACCTGAGGTAGATACACTGCTTGGAGAGTACAAGGATGGGAGAAAGAAAGGCTGTTTATGCACAGGGAGACAGCTCAGGGGGCAGGAGTACATGGCGGGATGGACACAGGGAAGAGGTAACTATCAGGAAGAAGTAGGAGTGTAGATGTTGCATTGTGGTAAACTGTAGTCAATGTCATAAGACAAAGTGTATGTGAACTGCTGTATGGAAAATGTATTTGCTCTGTAAATTTTCACCCAAATCACAATTTAAAGAAGAAGAAAGAAGAAGGAGGGGGGAGGTGGAGGAGGAGCAGGAGGCGGAGGAGGAGGAGGATTTTCACTATGCAGAAGAAGGGGAAAAAAAAAAAAAAAAAGAGGAAGCAAGAGAAACTGCCTTTGAATGGACCTAGAAATTGAATTTACCAGACAACTTTGAAGCAGTTATTAGGAATGTGTTCAAAGAGCAAATTGAAAAGATCCTTAAAGAATCAAAGGAAGTATAATGACAGTGTCTCATCAAATAGAGAAGATCCACAAAGAGAAATAATTTTTGGAAGAACTACTTGGAGATTCTTGAGTTTGAAACTACATAACTAAAAAGTCACAGAAAGAAAATCTGAATCAACACATAATAGTGAAAAATGTTGAAAAGCCAGAGCCCAGAGGCTTTGTTAGTAAATTCTACCAAATATTTAAAGAAAAAAGATTCAACATTAAGAATTGGCCAGTGAAAAACATGAATAGTGGTGAAACATTGTCTGATGTATTACTGGAAAACGTTACGAATATCCTTTAACCGTTACTTTCCCTAAATTACACAAATTTTGATAGATCATATTTTATTATAATTAACTTCAAAATATATTCTGATTTACAATATATTTTTTTTATGCAAGTTATTTACATCATGGTATTTAATTTTCTTATTTGTGGTGTAAGAGTTAAGTGCTCCACCGCTGACTGAAAAGTCGGTAGTTCAAACCCACCCAGCAGGTATGTGGGACTAAAACCTGGTGACATGTTCATGTAAACATTACAGCCATGATAACCCTATAGAGCTCCCCATAATAAGACTTGTTGTTTTGTTTGTTAAGTGACTTGGATGGAATATTTTTGTAAACTCTACTTTCTCTGCTATGAGCAGGCTGTTATAGCTCTTTACAGGGTAATGTTGGACATGTGCAGTCATCTTGGGATGACAAAGTTTTCAGCAAACACTTTTGCATGGCCTTTTTCCCTGATCTTTCTGTTGAGCTGTCTTTCTCTGTAAATATGACACTCAGCTCTTAGCCTCTAGGAATTGCCTCCTGATTGATCCATTGTTTTTGGACATGGCCCTGGGATATTTATTCATTGCTCCACATTCTTAAGCAGTTAATATGGGTTCCTATTGCAGGGGATCTTTGAGACCAGTCTTTGAAGTTTGTTGTGATGCTTGGAAGACAGTTTTTAGTTGTCTCTTTCCTTGGTTCTCTCTATGATACAAGTCTCAAGGAGATATCAGTATTCTCTCAATTGCTTATACCCCAAATCTTCTGTTTTCAAGAATGTAATTAGACTTGAACTTCCTGTTTCAAACAAAGTCAATTCCTTGCGTAGATCTTCAGAGTTGTCTGTAGCCATGATGTGCTTCTCACTTAGGGAGAATATTTGCCATTGCTGTGGTGTTGGGGGCAAGGATGGTGACCCATTTATCTCTGAGCAATACCCTTAGTTTATGAGAAGTGTGCTGAGTAGAGAGAGTAGCTTCTGGTCTTCTTGACTTGCCTAACCTGGCATGGAATTTTGCCCTATTAATGATCTGGAGAGAGAGCAATTGAGACCCTGATATTTTTGTCCTACTTTGAGTACAGTTTCCCATCCTACAAGTCAGGGTTTGGTGAAAGAAAAAAGCCCCAGACATCTCCCCTGCCCTTGCCTGGATTATATTTTCTGTAACATGGAGCTGACAAGGAGGAGAAACTCTGGCAGCCCGCCCCTCTTAAAAGTTAGTGTAGTTCTCGACTGGAGCTATTGTGAGAGGAAGCCCCATCTATATTGTCCACTCCTGCCTAGATTGGAACTTCCATCCCTCTGAGTTAAACAAAGTGAGGAGAGGAGGGAAGTAGCACGTGTGGCTCTAATGCCACAGATTCTTATGCTTATCATGAAGACTTAATAGATTGTCTTGAATCACTATTTCCTCACTTGCTTATAAACTTCCCTGAGACTTAAATGCTCATTTTAAGGGTACTTTTTACCAGTTATGTATATTTCACTGGGGAGAGGGCCTGTGCAGTTCCTCACACCACCATTCAAGGCATCATCTGGCCTCATATTTTGTGTAATCATGATTTTAACTCTCAATAAAGCCATATACCAATTTTGAATTTTAAATATGTAGACATTTCTAAGATGTCTCTTGAGGAATCTTGATACTGACATATGTGTCACTGGAGTGACACAAACGTAAGAAGCACAAGCCATAAAGTCAGATGGAAAATATATTCATCCTGAGTGCACCACTTACTAGAATTATTTAGTTCTCTTGAGTTTCAATTTACCAATCTATGAACTGCAGATATGATTAAACAGACTTTTTTTAAAATGTGAGTTTTAAAAAAAAGCTATGCAATTAAACAAACAGCTTTCATTGCATAGTTTTCTTTAAAAAAAGGAAAAAGAAAAAGTCATAAAACCAACTCTGTTGAATTGATTCTGGCACAAAGGGAGCCTGTTGGATGGTGCAGAATGGACCTGTAGAGTTCCCAAGGTTGTAATCTTCAGGGAAGTAGGCTGCCATATTGTCCTTCCATGGAGAAGCTGATGGGTTCAAATCACTGATCTTTTGGTTAGCAGCTGAGTGCTTGACCATTGGGCAGCCAGGGCTCATGAAGTCCAACCCAACAATAAAAACCTATATAAAATTTTAAGAGAATCTTATTTTTAATAGCAAAAACCAGGAAATGATGCAAATGTCCTACAATGAATCAATGAATGGTTAAACAACTATGATATATCTGTAACATGGAATGCGACTCAGAAATAAAATGAAAGAAACTGCTGAAATATACAGCAATTTGGATGAACCTCTAGTGAATTTTGCTGTGTCAAAAAAACATAATATTAGACTGTAACACATTACATGATTCCATATGATTTCCATCTTAAAGTGACACTATTATAGAAATGGCAAACAGGTTACTGGTTTCTAGCTGATTAGGTATGGTAGGATGTTTTGAAAGAAGTATCATTATAAAAGGACAAAACAAGGAATCATATACATGTAGAACTATTCTGAAACTTGAACTTGGAGGTGGCTACACAAATCTATACATGTAGTAAAATTGCATTGACCTGAACACACACACCAACATAGAATGAGTTGCATACAAAACTGGTGAAGTCTGAATAAGAGTGCACATTGTGTGTTGTGTTCTTGTGGTTGTTAGGTGCTATGGAGTCATCTCCTACTCATAGCAAAGCTGTGCACAGTGGAACAAAACACTGCCTGTTTTTGAGCCAGCCTCAAGATCCTTGCTATGCCCAAGTCCATTGTTGCAGCCACTGTGCCTGTCCATCTGAGCAGTTTATGGTCTCTTCCATAATCAGCTCCTAGCCTTGTTTTAGTTGAAGATATTTAACTTCTCCATCATCTCTTGCCACAGGTGTAGTCAGTCTGTGTATTTCATCTGGTGAAGTCTACATAATAGTCATCACTTATGTTGGTGAAAAGTGTTTGCAATGAATAAGTCATTGGTCTTGCAAAATTCTATCATGTGATCTCCAGCGTTATTTCTATCACCAAGGCCATATTTTCTGACTACTGGTGACTCTTCTTTGTTTCCAACTTTTGCATTCTAATCACCAGTGATAATCAACACATCTTGAGTGCATGTTTGGTCAATTTCAGACTGCAGAAGTTGGTAGAAACCTTCAGTTTCCTCATCTTTGGCTTTGGTGGTTGGTGCTTAAGTTTGAATAATAGTAGTATTAACTGGTTTTCATTGTAGGCATATGGAGACAGCATCGTACTTCAGGACAGATCCTATCAGAGACAGCATTGTACTTCAGGACAGATCATGAAACAGTCCTTGTGATGATGAATTCCACACCACTCCTCTTCAATTTGTCATTCCCGGCATAGTAGATCATATGGTTGTCTCTTTCAAAATGATCAAAAGCAGTCCATTTCAGCTCACTAGACCTAGGATATCAATTTTTATGAATTCCATTTCATTTTTGACAACTTCCAGTTTTCCTAAATTCATACTTCATACATTCTTTGTTCTAACTATTAACAGATGTTTGCATCTATCTCTACTCATTTTGAGTCATGCCACGTCAGTCAATGGAGGTCCTGAAAGCTTTACGCTATCCACATTGTTACGGTCATCTCTACTCTGAGGAGTCAGTTCTTCCCAAGTCAAATTTTGAGTGTCTTTTGACCTGATGGGCTCATCTTCTGGCTCTACATCAGACAATGTTTCAGGGCTGTTCATAACATTTTCCAGTAGTATATCAGACAGTGTTTCACTGCTATTCATAAGGTTTTCACTGGCCAGTTCTTTGAGAAGTGGATAGTCTCTTCCCCTTTCTGAGTCTGTCTTAGACCAGAAGCTCTGCTGAAATCTGTCCACCAAGGATAACCCTGCTGGCATTTTGCAACATGGTGGCTTAGCCTCCAGCCTCACAGGAACACAAAAGCCACCACAGGATGACAAACTAACAGACAAGTTTGTCTCCCTTAGTTTTTCTTAACCCCTCTGGGCCTGCCTACCTTGGGCAATGGCTTTAAAATAGAGCCGCCCCAAGTGAAAGCATTCCCGAGAGCCATGCCTGCCAACCTCGGGCGCTGGCTTTAATAAAGAGCAGCCCCCAAGCCCTGGGCCCACCTGCCTTGGGCCCTGGCCTTAAAATAGAGCCACCCCCAGATGAAAAGCAGCCTCCAAGCCCCAGGCCTGCCTACCTCAGGTCTCAGGTTAATCAAGAGACACCCCAGGTGAAAAACAGCCCCATGCCCATGCCCACCTACCTCAGTACCCAGCCTTAATGAACAACTTCCCCCAAGTGAAAGACAGCCCCCAGCCCAGGGCCTGCCTACCTCAAGACCCGACCTTAATATAGAACCACACCTAAGTGAAAAGCAGCCTCCCAGCCCTGGGCCACCTTAATAAACAACCACCCTCAAGCAGAAAGCAGCCCACAGCCTTGGGCCTGCCTACCTTGGGCTGGCCTTAACATACAGCTACACCCAAGCAACAAAGCAGCCTCCAAGCTCCACCCATATTGCATGAATGTCAATTTCCTGTTTGTCACAATATACTGTGGTTATACACAATATTAGTTATGAACAAGGCTGAGTGAAGCATCTATGGCATCTTTCTGATTTATTTCTTACAACTGATGTGAGTCTACAATTATCTTAAAACTCTAAGTTAAATTCATGATTTTAAATGCTCAATTCCTTAAAAAAAGTGATAGGTCTGTAGTGACACTGTGATTGGTAGCTGTTGTAATCATTTTCACACAATATCAACATAAACATCTGCAGCAATACTCTTCATTAAATATTAAAATTCATCTTTAATATTAAACCTACTTTCCCCATGCCATTTTATTCTCTCTAGTTTATTGTTTCAAGTCAGAAATAATTTCTTTGCATTTTGTTCTTTTAATAATTGGTCTTTTTTTTTTTTGTGGGAGATGCTCTTTCAGCATATTCCACGTTTGCATACTGTGTACCAGATCTTTTGCTGATGGGTGAAATGCACAAGTAACAGGCATGTTTTCTGCCTTCATAGCCCTCAGCACCTACTGAGAAACATGAATAAATGAAAGAAAATCTTCACCCCTTTGAAATTTGTGATGTGCTATGTGTTTATGTGTTGTGTTGTTGTTATGTGCTATCGAGTCTGTTTGTGTGTTAGCCAGATGAAAAAGGAAGGAAAGAATATCTTTAGCTGAGGGATGAATTTTATGAGGAACTTACAAAGTTGTAATACAGAGTTGCTTCTTGGAGGAAAATCATTTTGGCATTCATTTTCCCTCTTCATTCATAAATAATCAATGATAACTTTGGTGATAATTTTTCTTTCCTTCATCAGTCTCTTTCTTGTCAAATCCCCATGTGTTTAGACATATTAGTTCTCTGGTGCTCTTTCCTGTTTCCTTTGTGTTGTAGTTATTTTTATACTTAATTTACATACCTTCATTATTTTTTATTCAATTTTTATTTCTAGCATCTAGATGTTTGTGCAATCCTGTAATCATTCCAATTACTTAACAGCTGAGGAATATATAGATGTGTAGATAAAAGTTTGTTGTATGTTATGTTAGGTGTTATCAAAACCATTCCAACTGATAGTGACTCTATGTACAACATACCACAACATTGCCTGGTCTTGTGCTATCCTCACAATCATTGCTATGTTTTAGTCTACTGTTGCAGCCATTGGATCAATCCATCTCATAGGGTCTTCCTCTTTTTCACTCACCTTCTACTTTAGCAAGCATGATGTCCTTCTCCAGGGACTGGTCCCTCCTGATGACATGTCCAAAGTACATGAGACAAAGTCTTGCCATTCTTGTACCTAAGGTTATAACATCATTTTCCTTACAAGCTTACTTGTCTGCTAAGAAGAAATTTTAGCACTTTATTTCACATATTATCTGTACAAATTAATCTGTTAGTCTTGTAATTTTTAGAGTATTCAGAATTATGGTTCCTCACATTTTATGATTCAGCTTCTATGATATAATAATTTGTACTATATTCCATTTTAACTTTTAAATATTTCTTATCATTTGTTGTTTGTACTGTTGATATTTTATTTAATGTGTTGATCATTAGTCTTGCTAGACTGTAAACAATGAGAGGTAATAATTTTTTATCTCCAGGACCTGAAATGGTGTCTGGCATTAAGGAAAAAAAAAAAAAAAATCCTTAGAATCTAGAATTAGAAAGGCAACAAGCACAATGACTCGCCCAAAATTATGATAAACTCAATTCTGTGGATATTGGTTCATTTTGTTCTCATTTTTGTCAAGGCTTTTTAAAACATGAAGCCATTCTTTTGTTTCTTAAAATTGCACTCTATTGTCTTATTGATAAATGTTATCCTGAAATAGATTTCCTTCTAGGAAAGGAAAGAAGGAAAACCTTAAATGTATATGTATTTTATGTATGTGTATATAGGAGCTCTGGTGGTGTAGTGCCAAAGGCATTTGACTGCTAACCAGAATGCTGGTGGTTCAAACCCACCAGCCACTCCTCAGAAGGAAGGTTGGACAATCAACTCCTGTAGTGATATTGCCTGGGAAACCCAAGGAGAGGTAGCTATGAGTCACATCCGACTTGATGGCAGTGCATTGCATTTGTACAGAGAGAAGCTAAGGAACTAATGACCTTTTATTAAAAATGTAATTGCTCTACATTAGCAAATCTTACTTCTTTAAGAACAGTGCAGTTCTCTTGACTAAGTCATTTAAGGCTTGTTTTACTTGCTTGTTCCTCAGGGTGTAAATGAAGGGGTTCAGCATAGGGGCAATGGAAGTTGTGAGTATTGCTACACCCTTATTAATGGC
>NW_006922510.1:318179-324870 GCF_000298275.1 Orycteropus afer afer | reverse complement strand
TGTCCAGCAACAAAGGATGAGTCTTCTACAGACCTTGCTGCTCATGATGGTCGGGTAATGTAGGGGCTTGCAGATGGCTACATATCGGTCATAGGACATGGTGGCCAGGAGGAAAAATTCTGTGACAGCAAAGAGGTCAGTAAAAAAAATTTGAAAGGCACAATTGTCGTATGTAATTGTATTATCACCAGTTGATATATTGTACAAGTATCTGGGAATACAAGCAGATGTAAATGAGATTTCTAAGAAGGAGAAATTTTTTAGGAAAAAATACATGGCAGTTTTAAGATGAGAATTGATGAAGGTGAGGAAGATGATCGTCAGGTTTCCGGTTATACTCAACACATAGGTAATAAATAGAAAGATGAAAATCACAACCTTCAGTTGTGGGTCATCAGTCAGTCCCAGCAGGATAAATGTTATTGTGCTGTTTCTCATCATTGACGTCTGACTTGAATCCAATCTGAATTTAAAATTAAAGATATTTGATATGAGGTGATTGGTAATTAATAGTGGAAAATAAAGCAAAAGTTATTTCATGTAATTTAAAAATTGATTACATGTATTAGCAATATACTGATAGTATATGTTCCACAGTTATGTATATTTGAGTATTTCAGGAGAAATTGAAAAGTCAAGTAGATTTATATGCCCCACACTCCATTATATTACTCTTTTTTCCTTCTTATCACATTTTCTTCCCAAATTATGTTTCATTTTTATCTACACCATGGATTTGATTTTTCCATATAGTTAGAACTGCTAATATTTTGTAATCTCAACAGCCTACTCACAGGCTGAATTATAAAACTGAAGCTCAAAGCTTCTTGATGATCTTCATGTGCTTCCTTAAGGTTTTGTTCTTGGTGAAGTGGAAATATATCACATAGAAGCTCACTATAGAGGCGCTCCAAATCCACTGCATACGATTTTGAGATCTAGCATTAGCACAATTTCAAAAAGAATGTTTCCTTTAAGCAGCTCCCTTTACTCACACCTTCCCTTGACTCTCTCTCATGATTTTCAGTTTAATTGAAGCTTATTTTTCCCCACTCTGGTGTAGAAGACAAAGGTACTTTATAAGAAATTTACTGTGCAGAAGTTAAAATATGTTGGATCCAACATGCATGAAGATGCAAGACATCATCACAACTTTTCAGTTAAGATTGAAAAATACTTCAACATCTTATTATTAATAACAGATGTTAATCAACATCAAATTTAAAATACTAAACAGTTTCTCCAACTCCTGATTGCTTTTACTGTGGCTCAGTTACATCATCTGTAAAATATTGAAAAATTACATGTTTAGTATGTAAAGCATTTATAAAAGTACCTGACTGATAATGATTTTTATTTTTCAGTCATCATGCATTCAATCTTCAATGTATTTTAATCATCTTTTTATCTCCAACTTATAATAAACAGTTTATACCAAAATTTATCAGTCTTCCTTTCTGCTTTTAAAGTTTAGGAGATTTCTAAGTGAAATATGGACTTTTATCACACACTATTCTTACACTGTACACACAGTATATTCTCTCATGATTTACTGTAATACTACATATACCGGTTTTCTGTGACCTTTCTAGTATCACTTCGTTTGAACATGTTATCAAGAGATACCATACCAATCCCTGGAGAAAGACATTATGCTTGGTCAAGTAGAAAGGTCAGGTGAAAAAAAGAAGACCCTCGATGACATGGATTGACACAGTGGCTGCAACAATGGGCTCAAATATAACAACAGTATTGCGAATGGTACAGGACTGGGCAATGTACAACAGTACACGTACAACAGTATATAGACTTGCTTTGGAACTGACTTGATAGCAACTAACAACAACAATTTCTTGATATTTATTTTCTTTTTTGCTTCAAGTTGATAGTTGTCAGCTTTCTTTCTTAGTACTTCTTTACTGCTTAACATATTCACTGCCTGAGAATTTTCTTGAGCTTCTGATCTCCAAAATATGATTGCTTTTCAGAATCTCAGTCATACTGCCAAACGTTATAAAGTCCAAACATATGTATTCTGAAAAGGAACTCTCGATTTTCAACACTTCCATCCTATTTCTTCTTTGTGCTCTTTACAGTAAAAGTCATATGTTATATTTATTGAGACTTTACAATAAAGGATCAATGTTATTATGCTAGATATTCAAATACACAGTTTACGTGAATCATCTATCTACCCTCTAACTTTCTGTTTTCTCACTCTACCCCTTTGTCTGGTATCCAACTCCAACTTGGAATACACATACTCAGCCATTGAGTTTTGTTTTTTTTCCTGAGTTTCTAGAAATCTGTATGTGGGAGATACTCCCCATATCACTAACTTATACTACAGAATGACCACCTACACATTGCTGCTTAAAATAATCTTGTCAATGACTACACACTAACTAGGTTTACAACACTCTAAAACTTATATTCCATTAATGCTGGTACTAGAAGTCACATTTATAATTTTATTCAGCTGGAAAGACTCACTTATTAGAGGCAAATATTACTCCAGTCTCAAAATGGAAAATATAACTGCACTGAAAGAATTTGTCCTACTCACCCCTCTGGCAGTTAATCATGCCTTCCTTCTATGGGTTATTTAATTGCTACTGTATTTACAGCTACAATTTAAAAATGAATGTAATGTTGAAAACCAGCATGAGGATTTCTTGTCACCATTCATTGAATCTGCTCACTCCCCAGTGACCATCACAACATCCTGGGAATGCATAATCCCCTTGTGTTTTCTATCAATTGCAAAGCACAGTGTGTGGAGGGTGAGTAACAAAATGTAATCAATTGCATAAAATTCCTTACAATAGATGTTGTGGTGTCAAAGGCCCAGAAAACCTTTTCTTCTACTCCTCATCACTGAAAAGAAAAGCTAGCTAAAAGTAACCCCCAGTAGCTATGAAAGAGTTAATGTTCTGTACTACCTTAGTTCAGAGATGGGTTTTCCCATGTCAGGCCTGATTTATTTTATTTGCCTATTCTTCAGCAACATTAATAAACAAAAAGGTCCTTAGTGACCTGGTTCAAAAATCACTAATGAATCATCTCTGTAATGAACTTTGGAGAAATAAATTTAACATGGTAACAGTGGGTCATAACTTTTAGAGGCAGGAGGCAGCATCAAAAACATTTAAAACAGACGGGTAGGAAAACAGTGTTATTTAAAAGAACAAAAACTAAAAAAACCTCATCCAGTTTTATATGTATTTTAAAATTCATTTCTATAATGTAAGATAATAGATTATAGATCTTTATTTTCTCCTTTTCCACTTTTTCATAATATGAATAAAGTATAAAGATACTTGATTTGATAAGTTAAAGCAGAAAAATGGAGGGACAAACAACAAAGGGAATGGCTTAAGAAGCTGAAACAAAATCTACTGCTTTGGAGACTATCCTTCCATAATTTTCTTCCTGCAAGCACAATGACATGTGTCATATGTAATACTTACAAATGAGCAAACATTGAATTTAAAAAAAAAAAAAAAAAGCTTATGTATTGAGATGTAGAGCTAGTGTAACCTTAGACATATATGGACTCCTTTGTATCTTAAAATGTATTAATATGCACCATTTTAATTCCATTCAGTTTCAGTCCATTTTACATATGTAACATCAGGTTTTAAAACAAAATCTGTTATAAATTTATGCTGTTCCCAACGTTTCACCATTTTAAAACATTACTCTACTGATCGTCAATAATTTTTCAGTCACTACTTGAAATCATTTTAGATTATTTCTCATCTTTCACAACTATAGAAAAATCTACAAGATGAATCCTTATGAAATCATTATTTACATATTGTCAGAAAAATTGATAGAAGTGAAATTTCTTTAAAAAAATTAATGTATGTGTTTAGAACAATAACCTTTTAGAACTCTAAATAGATACCTAGATAGCTGCTGTCAAGTGGACTGTAGCACATGGCAATCTTAGGTACAACCGAAAGAAAAGTTGCCCGGCCAAGTCATCTTCACTATTGTGAGCATGCTCAAGTATTTAGTTATAGGTGTAATACCAAACTATTTCACCGAGAGTCTCCCTCACTGAGAATACCCCTCACCTTCATGAGGACTCTACTTCACCAAATATGATGTTCTCCTTTACCCATTGATCCTCCAGGAAATGAGTTGGATAGTATTCTGTTGTGATCCATGAGGTTTTCATTGGCTAATTTTTGGAAATAGATTGTCAAGCTTTCTTTCTAATCTGTCTTAGTCCAGAAATTCCCACTTACACCTGTCCACTGTGGTGACTCAGCTGGTATTTTAAAAATCAGTGACATAGCTTCCAGCATCCTAGCAACCCACAAACCCTCACAGAATGAGAAACTGACAGATGGGTGGTGTGTTAGTTCCCAATCTTCTTTCCGAGAAGTGGCTGGTGGGTTTGAAGAGCCAGCCTTCTGGTTAGCAGTCAAATGCCTCTGGCACTATGCCACCAGAGCTGCCCTACAGGGCTTCCAAGCCTGTAAATCTTTATGGAAGCAGACTGCCTCATCTTTCTCTCCCATAGTGGCTGGTGGGTTTGAACTGAGGACATTTTGGTTACCAGCCGAATGCTTTAACCACTGCCCCACCAGAGTTCCTTTGTACTTAATAGGGTCCTTCAAATCAAGTGTATATGAGTGTGTCTTTGTCCATATACTCAAGTCAGGAACATGTTTCTTATTTGCCTTTTTCAGAATTATTGCCTTCTTTAAATCATGGACTAATGTGGGTCAAGGCTGGCTAGCAGATTTATTGGAGTGTGGTTTACATACAATAAAATCACCATCTTCAGTTTTTCAGTTTGACAAATTGTAACAAGTGTGTTGTTGTTGTTGTTGTTATGTGCCGTCGAGTCAGCCCTGACTCATAGCGACCCCTCCTTGGGTTTCCGAGGCAGTATCACTATGGAAGTAGGATTGCCCAACCTTCCTTCCGAGGAGTGGCTGGTGGGTTTGAACTGCCAGCCTTCTGGTTAGCAGTCAAGTGCCTTAGCCACTATTGTACCAGAGCTCCCTGTGTGTATAGCTCTCTAACCACTACCACCACAGTAAAGATATGGAGCATTATCATAACCCCCAAACTTTTCTTTATGTCCCTTTTATGTTAACCTTGGAAGGAAGATGGGCAATTTACTTACGTAGTGATACTGCCTCGGAAACCCAAGAAGGGGTCGCTATGAGTCGGGTCCGACTTGACGGCACATAACAACAACAACAACAACGTTAACCTCACCCATTCTCAGGCAACCAGTGATCTATTAAGACATTATAGATTAGCCTAGATTTGACTTTTCTTATGTTTGATAGGGATGGAATCACACATGGCATCCTTCTCTTGAGAGTCATCTTTGTTACTGTGAATATCACTAGTCATTTTGTGTTTCTCAGAAATATTTCATGGCTTAGACATCACAATATGTTTATTTATTCAACACAGTGGGATCTTTCACTGTCTCTGGGTTTTGGCTACTGTGTTTAAAGTTCCTTTAAATATTCACGTACCAGTTTTTATGTGGCTATGTGTCTTAATTTTTCTCCAGTAAATATTCAGGTCTGAAATTGTTGGATCAAATGACAAGTACAAATTTAATTGGTAAAAGTATGTTGAGCAGTTTTCCAAAGTACTTGTAACATTTTACCTTCTCAGCAATAATGTTTGAGATTTTTAGTGAATATGTACCATTGGCAATGTCTGGTATTCTTGTCTGTTTCATTTTATCCATTCTACTGAGTGTATTTGGATGTGTCTTGCGGTTTTTATTTGCATCTCCATGACAACTTAATGTTGTTAAAGTATTTCTATATGATTACTTGTTCTGCATATATCTTGTTTTATGAAATGTACATTCAAATATATTGCCCATTGTTATCAGCTTCTGTTTTCTTATGATGCCAAATTCAAACCAGTAATTTTCTTCTTTGATCTGTACTTTGTAATGTGTAATCTTTCTAGAAGATCTTTGTCTGTCACAAGGTTGCAAATAATTTCCATATTTTCTGATAGTTTTTACATTTTGGGCTATGATCAATTTTGAGTTAATTTTTGTGTTTAGGGTGAGAAATGGCTAATTTCAAAATATTGATGCATTTTTTCAAATATATATTCATTCTATTATGGTAAATTTTATTTTATTCTGGTCAGAGACCATATTGGATATGATTTCAATACTTTTATATTCATGATACATGTCTTATTGTCTATTATGGTGAATGTTCTGTGGGTGCTTGAAAAGATTCTGCCACTCTTTGTGTTGTGGGTTTTACAAATATCAATTTGGCCAGGTTGATTGATTGTGTATTTCAAATCTTTTATGAAGATCTTCTAGCTAGATTTTCTATCAAATACTGAGAAGTGTAGCACAATCTCTAATCTCTAATTATTCATTTGTCTATTTTTCTTTCAGCTCTATCAGTTTATGATTCAAGTATTTAGAAGTTCTGTTATGAGCTGCATACATATATACACATAATGCATATGCTATGCCTTCCTTATGGATACAGTAATTTATTTTTATTCCCAATATCCCACTTTATCCCAAGAAATAATCTTTCTGAAATCTACATTGTCTGATACTAATATAGACACTCCAGTTTTGTTTTGGTTAATGTTTCCTTGGTATATTGCTTTTAAAAAAAGACACTTTTCTTTAACTTATATATTTCCTTGCAAAATTCTACCATAC
>NW_006922510.1:313885-315624 GCF_000298275.1 Orycteropus afer afer | reverse complement strand
TCTAGATATTCTATTTTGTTCTCTTGTATCTTTTATTTCTCTCCTTTTTTTTGGTCCTTTTTTCAGTTGGATACTTGATTATATTGAGTATATTTATAATATTTCTTTTAATGTCTTTTTTGGAGGTGTCATTTCTAGAAATCTTCCAAACGACTCAATTTATTCCTGGTTTTGAGTCATATTTTCATGAAGATGTACATATTATTAGACATACTTTGTTATTGGCATGCCATACATATAAAATCTGGACCACTTCTCTGTCAGTTTGCTGCACTGTGGTGGCTTATGTGTTGCTATGAGGCTAGAAGCTATGCCACTGATATTTGAAGTACCAATAGGGTCACCCATTGAGGACATTTTTCAGCAGATCTTCCAGACTATGACAGGATGGGGGTATCTATTTCTGAAGCAACTGACCTCTAAAAACTTTATGAATAGTAGTGAAACCCAGTCTGACATAGTGCTAGAAGATGAGCCCCTCAGTTTTGACAGCACTCAGGATATTACTGAGGAAGAGCTGACTCCTCAAAATAGAGTCAATCTTAATGATGTGGACAGAGTAAAGTCTTCAGGACCTTCATTTGCTGATTGGGCTTGATGTGACCTGGGAAGAAACAGGAAAAATCTTTCATTAATAATCTGAATGTGGAACATATGAAGTATGAATCTAGGAAAATTGAAAGTTGTCAAAAATAAAATAGAAGGCATGAAGATTGATTTCCTAGGCATTAGTGAGCTGAAATGGACTTGTATTGGCCATTTTGAAAAAGGAAATAATTTGATCTTCTATGCTGCCACTCCTCGGAAGGAAGATGGGGCAATCAACTTCTGTAGTGACACTGCCTCGGAAACCCAAGGAGGGGTCACTATGAGTCAGGTCTGAGTCGATGGCACATAACAACAACAACAACATGCTGAGAATGACAAAGAGTAATGGAGTCACATTCATCTTCAAAAAGAAATGCTGCCAGTGATAGGATAATATCCATAAACCTACACAGAAGAGCAGTTACTACTACTATTATTCAAATTTACACACCAACCACTAAAGCTAAAGATAAAGAAATTAAAAATTTTACCAATGTTTCAGTCTGAAATTGACCAAACATGAAATCGAGATGTATTAATTATTACAAGTGGATGGAAAGCAAAAGTTGGAAACAAAGAAGAGTCACAGTAGTTAGAATATATGGCCTTGGTGACAGAAATGATACTGGAGATCTTATGATAGAATTTTGCAAGACCAATGCCTTTTTCATTGCAAATATCTTTTTTTTTCAACAACATAAACGGCAGCTATACAGATGGACCTTACCCAGTGGAATAAACAGGAATTAGATCAACTAAATCTGTGGAAAAAGGATTGGAGAAGCTCAATATCTTCAGCCAAAACAAGGCCAGGAGCAGACTGTGGAATAGGACCATCAATAACTCACATGGAAGCTGAAGAAAATTAAAACAAGTACATATGAACCAAAATATGACCTTGAGTATATACCACTTGAATTTAGAGACTATCTGAAGAATTTATTTGATACATTGAACACCAATGACAGAAGACTATATGAGTTGTGGGGTGACATAAAGAATATCATACATGAAGAAAGCAAACTGTCATTAAAAAGACAGAAAAAGAAGAAAAGACCAAAATGGATCTCAGAAGAGACTGTGAAACTTGCTCTTGAATAAAGTGTAACTAAAGCAAATGGAAGAAATGATGGTGTAAAAGAGCTGAACAG
>NW_006922510.1:309018-313079 GCF_000298275.1 Orycteropus afer afer | reverse complement strand
TGCAAAGACATTCAGTTGTGTGGATTATAACAAATTATGGATAACATTGTGAAGAACTGTAATTCCAGAACACTTAATTTTGCCAATGAAGAGCCAGTGCATAGACGAAAAGGCAGTCTTTTGAACTGAACAAGGGAATACTGCATTATTTAAAATCTGGAAAGCTGTGTGTCGAGGTTGTATCCATTCACCACACTTATTCAATCTGTATACAGTGAAATAATCCAAGAGCCTGACTATATGAAGAACAACATGACATCAGGATTGGAGGAAGATTCATGAACAACCTGCAGTATGCAGATGATCCAAACTTCTTGCTGACAGTGAAGATGACTTGAAGCATTTCCTGATGAAAATCAAAGATACAGTCTTCCATATGATTGCACCTCAACATAACGAAAACAAAAATCCTCACAACTGGACTAATAAGAAACATCACAATTGATGGAAAAAAAGATTGGAATTGTCAGGAATTGAATTTTAATAGAATCCACAATCAACACCCATGCAAGCAACAGATAACAAATCAGACATCACAATGCCCTGAACAGCTCTTGTAAAAGAACTCTAAGTCAAGGACCAAATATATCAGATTGAAACTGTAGGAGCACCTAAGCCAAATCATGATATTTACAAGGGCCTCATGTGCATGTGAAAGCTAGACAGTAATTAGGAAAATGGAAGGAGAGTTGATGGCTTTGAATTGTGGTGTTGGCGAAGAATAACAAAAGTACCATGAATTACCAGAAGAACCTACAAGTCCTGGATGAAGTATATCAAGAATGTTCCTTGGAAGCGAGAATGGCCAGACTTCATCTCATTTATTTATATCATGTTGTCAGAAGGGACTATTCCCTGGATAAGGCTATCATGCTTGGTAAAGACAAGGGTCAGCAAAAAAAGGGAAGACCCTCAACAAGATGGACTGACAGTTGCTACAATGATGGCCTCTAGTGTAGCAAGTATTTTGGAGATGGCACAGGAATGAGCAGTGTTTCCTTCTGTCCTACATAGGATTGCTGTGAATCAGAGTCAACTCTGTGGGACCAAACAACAACCACAACATACTGTTTGTTCATTTCTATTTTATTCAATGTTAAAAATCATAATGTTATGTTGGTGAGTATCTGGATTTTGTTGTAGTTGTTTTTAGTGCCATAATTTGTTCTTTTAGCAGTATCATTACTTGTTTGATACATTTTATACTTATTTTTAAGATTTGCTGTTGAGGGTCTAGATAATTTGTATTATATGAATTTAGACCCGTTTTTAAGACATGATCCTCCTGGTGTCTCTACCTGATGCCCTGGTTTTCCAGTAAAGATGTTCCAATAATACGGTTGCTTGATACCAAAATATCCTGCAAACCTGTTTGATCTTTGTAATGTCTTCTGTTTAAGGCTCATTGGACATTGTTTATGTAGCCTTATAGTGCTTTATCCTACATGAAGTGCTTCACAGTCAGCGAAGACACAATGAGATCACAGTGTGGATTTTGTGCACTGTTGCTTCATAGCTCCCTTGTCATGTCAGCCTCCCAATCTCTGTCTCAATTCAACAGTTTCCAGCACCTTCACTTACTTAAATCTATTTTATAGTGATTCATCTGATTGGTGACTTTGGGGAACTCTTCATTATTCTTGACTCAGAATTCTGGTATGCCTTATCAATCATTTTTTGAAGCTGTCTGTCCTCAATGACATGTGTATTTTTTTATTTCCCATATCTTAAGTTATCTTTCTCGGCAGAGAATACATAAAATTTTCTGTCTCACCTTCAAATTTGTGTAGTAAAATACTGTCATGGAGAATTTTAAAGGAGATAATTATCATCATAAATCAAGCAATGTTTTTCATGCATCATTTTCATCACTAACATTGGACATTTTAACTCCATCTTGCTGCTCTTTTTTTTTTTTCTTATTTTTAAATTGATTCTAAACTTTTTCCATGAAGTGATTGGTGGTTTGATTATGTCTCAAATTTCCAAAGAGATAGAAAATGATAAAAGCTCTCTTCTTCTCCATCCAAGCCCAGTCCTCTTTGTAGAATAAACAACTGCTACCAGCTTGATGAGTATGCTTCCAGATTATATTCTATCTGTATTGTTGATATTGTTATCTGGTGTCATCAAGTCAGTTCCAACTCACAGTGACCCTATTATATACACTAGAACACATCTCTTCCCAGTCCTGCACCATCCTCAATCATTGCTATGTTTGAACACAATGTTGCAGCCACTTTGTCAATCCATCTTGTTGAGTGTCTTCCTCTTTTTCACTGACTCTTTACTTTAGCAAGCATGATGTCTTTCTCCAGGTAATTGTTCCTCCCAATAATGTGTCCAAAATATGTTAGACTAATCTCACATCCTTGCTTCTAAGGAGCATTTTGGCCATACTTCTTCCAAAAAAGATTTGTTTGTTCTTCCGGTAGCCTATAGTATAGTCAACATTCTTCAACAACACCTTATTTCAGGAGAGATCATATTTAAAAATATGAATAGTTCTGCCAGTACAATGTCTAGGACATAATTAAGAATTATAACAGACGTAGTAGAAGAAAAGACACCATGTGGGAGAAAAAAGGATAATATATATAGACAACAGATACAAGCTTATACTGCTTCAGATAATAGAAATGCATAACACACTGCAACACAACTGTGTCCAAAACCATAAGCTAAAAAAAAATTAACTAAATCTTAAAAGGTGGCATGGTAGACTAGAAAAAGATAACCAGAAAGTATACTAGTCATTGCCTAAGGCCGAGACATGAGGCATTGGTAGTAAGATAGTAGAATTTTGACCTTCATGTGGAAGATGGGGTCCGTTCCCAACCAATAGACCTCATGTGCAGCCACCATAATTCTTTCAGATGGACTAGGAAGAAAGGTCTGGTGATCTACTGCTGAAAATTAGTCAAAGAGAACTCCACAGATCATAATAGTCTGATTCCCAACTGATCATGAGGATGGGATAGCATTGAACAGTATTTCATTCACTTGTGCATGGGATCACCATGGAGTCAGGGACTGCCTAGCTGGCAGCTAACAAAACTAAAATCAGCAAGTCTAGGAAGAGAGAGATAAATGGAGTGATTGCTAATGATTAAGATCAAAGAAAAGATGGAGAAAGACACTTGAAAAACTCAGGAGTACTTCTACAACATGTGAAAAAGAAAGGAACATTATATATGTGTAAATGGACAAGTGTATTAGAAACATTAATAGTATAATATCACATGTAATTGAAATTATGCTGTAAAAAAAAATCAAAAATGGCTGCAGAAGTACATCAACAGGGAATTGCTAGAAATTCAAGCTAGGTTCAGCAGAGGGGATGGAGAGAGGTATATCATTGCAAATAGTAGATGGATCTTGGCTGAAAGCAGAGAATATGGGGAAGATGTTTACTTGTGTTTTATTGACTATGCAAAGGTATTTGACTGTGTGGATCATAACAAATTATGGAAAACACCAAAAAGAATGTAGACTGCAGAAAACTTAATTGTGCTCGTGAGGAACCTGTACATAGACCAAGAGGCAGTTGTTTAAACAGAACAAGGGGATACTGAATGGTATAATATCAGGAATGGTGTGTGTCAGGGTTGTATCCTTTCTTTTATCACACTTTTTCAATGTATGTGATGGGCAAATAATTTGAGAATCTGGAGTATATGAAGAAGAACATGACATCAGGATTGGAGGAAGACTCTTTAGCAACCTATGATAAAAATATGATACAACCTTGCTTGTGGGAAGTGAAGAAGACTTGAAGCACATTCTGATGTACATGATAGACTACAAACTTCAGTGTGGATTTAAACTTCATACAGAAAACAAAAGTCCTCACCACTGAACCAATAAGTAACATCATGATAAATGGAGAAAAGATTGAAATTGTCAAGGATTTCATTTTACTTGGAACTACAATCATTTCCCATGGAAGCAGCAGTGAAGAAATCAAATGACATATTGCATTGGGTAAATTTGCTGTGAAAGACCTCTTTAAAGAGTTAAAGAGTAAAGATGTCACTTTAAAGACCAACCTGCACCTGACA
>NW_006922510.1:306683-307543 GCF_000298275.1 Orycteropus afer afer | reverse complement strand
TTGGAGGAAGTACAGCTGGAATGCTCCTTAGAAGCAAGGATGATAACACTTCAGCTCTCATACTTTGACCATGTTATCATGAGGGATCATTTCCTGGAAAAGGACCATTGACTAGATGGTCAGCAAAAGACAGGAAGACCCTCAATAGGATGCACTGATGAGTGTCTGGCTGTAACAATGACCTCAAGCGTAGCAATGGCTGTGAGGATGGCTCAGGACCAGGCCTTGTTTTGTTCCGATCTCCATGAGGTCAAAGTGAGTGGAAAGTGACTTGATGGCAACTATCAGGAACATTTTAGGAAAATTAACCACCTTCTGGTTGAACTAAGGAGATCTGGTGGTATAATGGCTAAAGCACTTGGCTGTTAACCAAGAGGTCAGTGGTTTGAATCCATCAGCTGCTCTGGGGAAGGAAGAGGAAGCAGTCTTGTTTGCATAAAGATTTATAGCCTTGGATATCCAATGCAGTCGCTATGAGTCAGAATCAAATCACTGCAATGAGTTTGGCTTCTTTTAATTTAATATTGAACTAACAAAGGTGGCTGAAAAAATGATAGAGGAAGAAAGGTATGACTTAAAATTGTAGCATGTGCTTTTAAAAGTTTAAAATAATTTGATCCTCCTTAAAAAAGATGAAAGAAGAACATAGGAAAAGGGTGTAAAACTCTGCTTTTGAATAATAGTTTCTGTATAAATATTTGTGCTTCCCATGTAATATTGCAGGTTACTAAAGGCTGACCCAATCAAAGTGAGAAAAAGTCTTCGGTTCATATTAATTCAATGTATTTTATAAATCTTATAATTTTATGGATTCAATATTTCAGATATTTTTCCTGAATTGTAAGGCTTATACTCTTGTA
>NW_006922510.1:301959-305963 GCF_000298275.1 Orycteropus afer afer | reverse complement strand
CATTTGAGAAGATTTCATTGGAACAAGGAATGGTGATCATTACTTATGCTTTTGCTGAAAAATGTAAAAAAAAAATAAATAAAATAACCTTTCATTTCTCTTTTAATGTTCTTTATTTGGACACATAATACCTTCATTTGATTTGGTTGTATTTTATTTTTTGTTATTATTGATTTGGAGATGAAACCAGCGTTTCAATTTTAGAATGCTCTTAACATGCCTGTTATTAGAGAATGTTTGTTAGAAAATGACTGACTAGACTAGGATAAGTGAGACAGTGTTTTATGAAAACTAACATGACTGGAGAATTTGAGAAGTTCACGATATATGTATAATCTGTAATTCACGTCCATTTATTTCCTGGAAAATATTACAAGTGTTTTGACTAAGTCATTGAAGGCTTGCTTTACCTGCTTGTTCCTCAGGGTGTAAATGAAAGGGTTCAGCATAGGGGCAATGGAAGTTGTGAGCACTGACACACCTTTATTAATGGCCATGGATTCTTTTGCTGAAGGTTTGATGTAGACAAATATGCAGGTGCCATAGGTGATAGAAACAACAATCATGTGGGAAGAACAGGTAGAAAAGGCTTTTTTCTTTTGCTGGACAGATGGAAATCGTAGAATTGTCCTGATGATGTAAATGTAGGACAAAATGACACACATAAGTGTTATAATGAGAGCTAACACAGCACAGATTATAACATATGGAAATCATAGAATTGTCCTGATGATGTAAATGTAGGACAGAATGACACACATAAGTGTTATAATGAGAGCTAACACAGCACAGATTATAACAGTCTGTTCTATGAACCAAGTATTTGAACAAGAGATCTTCAAGAGGGAAAATGCATCACAGAGAAAGTTATCAATGATATTAGAATCACAGAATTCAAGATTTAAGCCCAGGCTCAGTGGCGGGGTTATAATACACAGACCAGCCACCCAACAGCAAAAGACAAGTCTTCTGCAGATGGTGTTGCTCATGATGGTCACATAATGCAAGGGTTTGCAGATGGCCACATAGCGGTCGTAGGACATGGCAGCTAGAAGGAAAAATTCTGTTACACCAAAGAGGTGCTTAAAATATACTTGACAGACACAGGCACTGTAAGTAATGAGCTTGTTACCTGTTCCTATGTAATACAAGTATCTGGGAATTGAGACAGATGTGAATGAGATCTCTAAAAAGGAGAAATTTTGTAGAAAAAAGTACATAGTTGTTTTAAGGTGAGAATCCAGTGAGATGAGTATGATGATGGTCCCGTTCCCAGTTACACTCAACATGTAGGTGAGAAAGAGAAAGATGAAAAACAAAACCTGTAGTTGTGGGTCATCAGTCAGTCCCAGGAGTATGAATGTTGTTACCGTATGGTTTCTCATCAGTGACTCTTGACTTCTGTCTGATCTGCATGTAATACTCCGAGTTATTTTATTACACATCATTTTAACAGTATTACATCATCATATTCAGATTTTTCTTGTTAATGGAAATGTTTTATTAAAAGATTCTACTTTACAAATCCACACTCTTACCAGGATTACATTTGAGTGCTTACTAGTCTCTCACCTCATAAGGAGCAAAAATGATGTGTACCTGAAGCATGATTGTTTGATGTATTTGCTTGACACTTGTTCTTTCTGTTTTTGTGGTTGTGGGACAGAGTCCATTCTATCTAATAGATGAATACAGTTATTACTTCATGAGTACTGACTCCAAGATAAGAAAGAATTGATCTAGCTCACAGTTTGCATGATGGCTAGAACACTCTCAGAGAATTTATGGGTACATTGAACAATTATATTAGATCAAACCAAAGTGTACATGAAATAAAGCTCATAATCCTCTCTAGCTTCCTCCAACCCTCTTTCTAATGTCTCAGGTAACAGGTATGTCACCTAGTAAATGTATTCAGCCTTACCAACACTGGACATTACTCAGAGCTCTAGAAACATTTTCAGTCCCCCCCTTAGGATACTACATTGGAGCTCGGGTGGCATAGTGCCTAAGGCATTTGACTGTTGACCAGAAGGTTGGAGGTCCAAACCCACCAGCCACTCCTTGGAAGGAAGATGGGGAAATCTACTTCTGTAGAGATAACACCTCAGAAACCCAAGGAGGGGTCATGATGAGTCGGAGACAACTCGACAACACATAACAACAACACAACAACAAGATACTACAAGGTATAATAAAACAAGATTTAAAAGATGACTGACAGTGAAATATGACCAACTAGTTTTTGTTCATTTTACTTTCAAAATATATCCTTGCAATGTGGACAGAAAAGGCTAATGAGCTGATGTAACTTCAGCTAGTATGTTATTCTTTTGGGGGATTGTGAAGTACGCTTATATAATTATATGCTTATGTAGATCTTTACTGTGTGAGGTTGACTATGTAGATAATAAACTTCTTAAGTCCTTTAAATGCCAATATAGTCCTATGCATAAAATATCCTAGAAAATGACATTTATAGATCTAAGGAAACTTCATTGTAAAAAATGAGAAAATAGACAGTTTGCCAATTATGTAAATTATGAGTTAAATCTCTGATTTTAAAGAGAGTTATAAAATATAATTTTCCTCTAGAGCATAACAAGACTTAGATCACATAATTGTTGTTGTTGTTATGTGCCGTCAAGTCAGACCTGACTCATAGCGACTCCTCCTTGGGTTTCCGAGGCAGTATCACTAGAGAAGTAGATTGCCCAATCTTCCTACCAAGGAGTGGCTGGTGTGTTTGAACCACCACCCTTCTGGTTAGCAGTCAAGTGCCTTAGACACTACGCTACCATGGCTCTCAGATCATATAATAGTCAACACAATTAAAATGACAAATTTATCTCACTTACTGTTATTACTGCTGTGTTGGCTGTTGAAACACTTCAAGTCTTAAGACTTCTAGGTTGAAAAAGGTGATTTTTATGTGAACTTCTGATTTTTCTTTGCATCCACTGTCATATTCATGACAACTCTGGAAGCATAGAGCTTTCTGACATATCCATCTTTAATCGGTTACAGGACTTCCTTATCGTAATATTATGGTTTCCACAAAAAATGTGTAAAACAAATAAGAAGAAGAAGAAGAGGGTTATGGACTGTCAGGAATTTCCCCCAGTTTCAGGAGAGCTACTCTTTTGACCTCTCAGGGCAGCAAGTGAGTTTACTGTATCTGGCTTCACATTTGCTTTAGTTGGTAAAAATGCTAATAAGTGAATAAACAAAGAGTCCTTGGTGACCTTCACACAGAGTCGCTAATGAATCTTCTGAGTAAGGAAATTAGAGAAAAAACAAAACATGGTAATGACTGCGTCACTGGAGATAGTGTCCTAGGAGACAGGGAAGGCATGAGACACAGTCCAGCAGTAAACAAAAGACTCATATTATCAAATACAAGTTTAGCTTCATTTCAGTGTGACATTGCTTAATCTGAGACATATCATAGCAGAATCTCATACAGAGACCACGTTTCTTGATTATTGATTGGTTACATGAAAAATTTAGTGTATTTGGAAAATTTTAGCTAAAGGAGCAAAATAGGAAAAATGTGATATTCTATAAGCCACATTGCTGATGTGATATACATA
Organism: Orycteropus afer afer; assembly: GCF_000298275.1. NCBI lineage: Eukaryota > Metazoa > Chordata > Mammalia > Tubulidentata > Orycteropodidae > Orycteropus > Orycteropus afer. The sequence goes on along the minus strand of NW_006922510.1, from coordinate 302,370 downwards.
TACTTTCAGACATTTATTTATACAAATATATCAAAATATTTTATAAGTACTACTTAAAAGCAACTAAATACCAACTATTATCTGTATAATTAGGTACATAGCTTGTCAAGTGTTCTTATACTTCTACACCTACTGTAAATTAATATACCTGTGATTATATATGGAGCATAGATTGCAGTAATTTATTTTTAATATCTTAATGGCTCTTTAGATTTTTAAATCAATTTTCTGTTGCTATAAATTCATGCTCTTTATAATTTGTCACTAGTGTTGTGCCCAGGCTGTAAAGGAGAATTTCGGAAGAGAAGACGACGCTAACCCACGCTAATGCAAATGCAATAGGACAGTTTATTAGCTAACTTAAGTCAGGGTCTTTGCTCTTACCAGGTCAGTGGCTTAAGCAAAAGACCC
>NW_006922510.1:289282-289954 GCF_000298275.1 Orycteropus afer afer | reverse complement strand
CAGCAGTTTATCAGATAGACAATTGCTTCACTCCATCACCAGCCTGGTAACTGCCATTTAAAAAATTTCTATTTTTTTGCATGTGTAGTTGTTTCTCACTGTAGCTTTAATTTACATTTCTTAAGTAATGATTTTGTGAACTTCTGCATATTCTTATTAGTCATTTAAATGTCCACTTTTGGGCAGTGCTTACTTAAGTGCTTACTTAAGTGTTTTATCCTTTTTAAAATTGCATTTTTTTCTTTACTGAATTCTTATTGAATTGTAGAAGTTCTTTATATATTCTGGATATGAACATACACACACACACACACACACACATATATATATAAAACACATATATAGAAGTAAACCTCACATAAGCTGCCCTGACTCTCCCTCAGCTCTAGGAGCCTCAGGATTTGCAAACTTGCACCTCCAATTGGCTGTTGTTGGGCCCATGGTGGTCTCTGAGCAGCCATGGGGAGACTGGTTGGAATCATAAAGTCTGAGGGACAAGGGAGCTGCAGCAGGCCAATGTCTCCCTGTAGGCCGCTGGGCAGAGCACATGCCAGTAGCAGCTGTGGGACCCCTGGAAACTTCAGCTGGAGGACTGTGAGCACCTCCTGGTGTCCTTCCAGGTAAGCTCCTCCTCCCTACCCCATGGATGGACATGCAGTTGGAAGTTGCAGC
>NW_006922510.1:270050-288342 GCF_000298275.1 Orycteropus afer afer | reverse complement strand
GTAATAAGAGAAAAAAGGTAGAGAAGGAGAATAATGAAGAAAAAATGGGAAAAATGCAAAAAGAAAAAAAAGCAACAGGGTTAACCTTGAGAAGAAAAGAAAACAAAAAAATGCAACCATGAACAGGTTAAAGAAAAAGAGCTGAGAACTAGGACGTGGAAGTGGAAGAATAAAGAATAATAGTAAAATGTACAAATATATTAATCATAATAGTAGTTTTAAACAGACAAAAACAAGCAAACTGAACACCAGAATAAATAAAGAGAAAAAAATAAAGTAAAAGAAAACATTAGGGGGAGGATAGAGCAGGGCACCCAGGCTCTACCTGAGCACACAGACTAGGATGGAGTTCCTGAGGGCCCCGAAGGTGGGTGGGAGTGGGGGATATCTGCACCTCCATTCATCAAGGGGTGTTGGGTATAAGAGTAACAAGGGGAATGTAGTACTTTTTCCATCATCCAGGTCTCTTGTGTCCTTGGGGTTACTGGCAAACAGAACCTGTTCTTAAGCCCCTGGAATCTTGGAGAGTGCTGTCCCTTTAAATATCTAAAATGGTCAAGCTGCTTATAAACATTCAGGATGGCTGCACCCTCCAGACAGGCAAAAGTCCATAGCTCAGCCCTCTTACCTCTTCGCTGCTGTTTTGCCTTTTATTCCCATCACCAGAGCAGTCCTCCATGCAGTTCCCCACTAGCAAAGCTGATCTTTGGGTTCATTCTTAGGTCCAACCAACACTCGATGCTCTCCAAGTTTTCTGTGCCATGCCATCAGGCTTGCTCAGGATCGCTGCCAGATCGCAGCTCCATATGTCACCTTTTTTGGTATTTTTATTCAAATTTTTCTGCTAGTTGGGGTTTAGTCCTCTTCTAAATACTTCCCTTCAAGGCTCAGGGGTCCAGGATTATCTTCTGTGTCTGTGGTAATTGGTTCCCCTTTTCTTTGTTGAAGATGGTCTGTGCAGTCTTTCTCCCTATTACACCATCTTACCGGAAGTCTTTGCATTTTTTAATATAAATTTTATCATGAACTTGTCCAGTTACATAAAAGTAAATATTGTCTATGAGTTTCATTGGGATTTTATTGAATCAAAATTTCAGTTTGAGAATATAGATGTCTTATCAACATCCAGTCCTCCTCTTAGTAGTTTACCAGGCCTGTGGTTGCTTCACTTCAACAACCCTGTAATTTTCATTAAAAATAAAAGTCAGTCAGTATACAGGAGATATCTATTTGGTTAGTTCTCTTTGATTTCTCTTAATAATGTTGTTAGTGTAGAGATTTTATAAACATTTTGTTTAACTTTTTCTTATGTAATTTTTTAATATTAAAAATTCATAAATTTCCTTTGCAACTTTTGTTGATATTAACATTATAATTAATTTTGTGTATGGATTTTGTGTTTACCAAAACTGTAGGAGGTACAGGTAGAATGTTCCTTAGAAGCGAGAATGGCCATACTTCATCTCTTGTACTTTGGTCATGTTGTCAGAAGGGACCAGTGCCTGGGAAGGATATCATGCTTGGTGAAGTAGAGGGTCAGAGAAAAAGGGGAAAGCCCTCAATGAGATGGATCGAGACAGTGGCTGTCACCACAGTCTAAAGCATAGCAACTATTGTGAGGATGATGCAGGACCAGCCAATGTTTTGTTCTGTTGCACATAGCATCACTATGTGCCAGAACCAACTCAACAAAACCAGACAGCAGCAACAATATTCAAAAATTAATTTATTAATTGTAATAGTTTATTAGTATAAATATTTGGATTTTCTACACTTTCCTTTATGTCATCAGTGAATAAAAGTTACTTAAATTCTTCTTTTCTGATTTTTATAAAATTTATTTCTTTTACTACTTTTTTGTCCTGGCTAGAACTTTTATTCAACATTGAAAAGAAGTACTGCTAATGAACATCTTTATCTTTTTTTGAACTCATGCTAACATGTACAATATTTCTTCCTTCTGTTACTTGTATAGATTTTCTGATACAAATTTTTTTTTTTTTTTTTTTAGGTTCAGAAAATGCCCATCTATTCCTTGTTGGCTAAGACATTTTTTACCATGAAATAATTTTGAAATTTATCAAAGGGATTTTCTACATCTATTAACATATCAAATGATATTTTTAAAATTTATTCTGTAAATGTGTTAGGTAAGAAAAAAATCTAATTCTCATTGCTATAAACAGAAGTCTTTCTGTCAGTATGTACTAATTAAAGGAAAAAAATAATTGTGAGACACAAGCGAACCAGAAAGAGTCTGAAATGGAAAACAGAGCTCTCCAAAGCCTTTCTTTACACACAGCATGCGTGCTGTGTCAAGGAATATGTGTGTCTCTGAATGGCATACATGGTTTGTGTCATTTTCACTGCAGTAACTAATTTAGATCATCATTTCACAAGTTGTTGTTGTTGTTGTTGTTAGGTGCTGACAAGCTGACTCTGACTCAGAGTGACCCTGTGTACAACAAAATGAAACATTGCATGGTTGTGTGTCATCCTCACAATCCTTGCTATACTTGAGTCCATCGTTGCAGCCACTGTGTCAATCCACCCCGTTGAGAGTTTTCACCTATTCCACTGACCCTCTACTTTACCAAGCATGATTTCCTTCTCCAGAAAATGTCCTTTCTGACATGATCAATGTAGGTAAGACAAAGTCTGACCATTCTTGCTTTTAAGGACCATTCTAGCTGCACTTCGTCCAAGACAGATTTGTTCATTCCTCTGGCAGTCCATGACATTTTCAGTATTCTTCACCAACATCATAATTCAAAGGCATCAACTCTTCTTCACTCTTCCTTATTCATTGTCCAGCTTCATATTTATATGAGGCAATTGAAAATAGCATGGCTGAGGTTAGGTGCACCTTAGTCTTCAAAGTGATATCTTTGCTCTTCAATATTTTAAAGAGGTCGTTTGCAGCAAATTTGCCCAGTGCAATGTCTAATTTCTTGAATGCTGCTTCAATATTTTTTATTGTGGATCCATGTAAAATTAAATCTTTGACAACTTCAGTCTTTTCTCCATTTATCATGATGTTGCTTATTGGTTCAGTTGTGAGGATTTTTATTTTCTTTATGTTGAGGTGTAATCCATACTGCAGACTGTAGTCTTTAATCTTCACCAGTAAATGCTTCAAATCATCTTCACTTTCAGCAAGAAATGCTGTCATCTGCATATCACAGGTTATTAATGAGTCTTCTCCCAATCATGATGCCACATTCTTTTTCACATAATCCAGCTTCTCAGATTATTTCCTTCAGCATACAGATTGAATAAATCTGGTGAAAGAATACAACCCTGACACATACTTTTCCTGATTTTAAACCATGTAGTATCTCCTTGTTCTGTTCAAATGACAGCCTTTTGGGCTATGTATTGTTTCCTCATGAGCACAATTAAGTGTTCTATAATACCCATTTTTTTTGCAATATTATACATAAATTATTATGAGCCATACAGTCAAATGCTTTTGCACACTAAATGAAACACAAGTAGACATCTTTCTGGTGTTCTTTGCTTTCAGCCAGATCTATCTGACATCAGCAATGATACCCCTCATTCCAATTTTACAGGTAGTCTTCGTATTTGTTTCACACTGACTTGTATAATATTGATATTATACAAAATTAAGAGGCATACTAACATTCCCACATTACCAGGATGGTATCAGCCACAGAAAAACAACAATTCTATCTTTAAGGCATATTAAGCATGATCATTTCCCTTCATGTGACTTTTGATGTCCATTACCAGATTATTTACTTTCCTTTCTATGCCACCCATTGTTAAAGGGATTTAATTGAGTGTTACCTTTTGCTAACAAAGGATTTATTTCCTTTTCTGGGAAATCTAATTACATAGTTAATACATAAACTAGGTGCTTGCAATGAACCTCAAACCTAGTGTCCCTTTAAGTCTATCAATAAACACCTGCAATTCACATAACTGTCAAAGGACCTTTATAGAGAATATAAAAATGACACTCATAACTCAACAATAACAACAACAACAAAACCCAATTACAAAAAGGCAAACTATCTAAACAGACATTTAACAACAACAACAACAAAAATGCATGTGGCTTAAAATAAAAATTAAAAGATGATCAATATTACTAGTCATGTTGGAAGTGCAAATTAAAATCACAATGAAATATCACTACACATGTATTATACTTATTGATAGTTATGGGGAGTCATTTGTAATTCATTTTGACCCCAATGTGTGCAGAGTAGAACTACTCCATACAGTTTCCAAAGCTCTAATCTTTTGGAAGCTGATCACCAGGCCTGTCTTCCCAGATGCCTGTAGGTAGGTTTATGTTGATAAGTGTTGATAAGGATGCAGAGCAACCAAAATTCTCATACTTGTGGGAACATATGCACATTATTATAAATTCCAGTAATCACACTTCTCGCTTTTTAACTAAATGAAGTAAAAACCTATATTTACACAAAAACTTGTATGGAAATCTTTAACCCCTAATACCCATTGCCATTGAGTTGGTTCTGACTCATAGTGACCTCATTGGGTTTCCAAGGCTGTAAATCTTAACAGAAATGTTGTTGTTGTTGTTATGTGCCGTCGAGTTGGCCCTGACTCATAGCGACCCCTCCTTGGGTTTCCAAGGCAGTATCACTACGGAAGTAGGATTGCCCAACCTTCCTTCTGAGGAGTGGCTGATGGGTTTGAACGGCCAGCCATCTGGTGAGCAGTCAAGTGCCTTAGCCACTATGCTACCAGAGCAGAAATAGATCGCCTCATTTTTCTCACATGGAGCAGCTAGTGGGTTTGAATCAATGACCTTCTGGTTAACAGCTAAATGTCTCATGCCTTACACCACCAGAGCTCCCTTGGAAATATCTATGCATGCACACACTCGCTGTCATCAAGTCAGATCCTACTCATCATGACCCCCCCTAGGATTTCTGTGGTGGTAGCACTACGGAAGTAGACTCCCCAATCTTCCTTCCAAGGAGTGGCTGGTGGGTTTAAACTGCCAGCATTCTGGTTAGCAGTCAAGTGCCTTAGGCACTACATGAGAGACTTTATTTGTAATTGCTACACACCGGAAACAAACTCATGTTCCTCATCTAACAAGTGGATAAATATACTGTGGTAAGTCCACAAAATAGAACACTACATATTAATGAAAAGGAATGAGCTACGAATACATATAAAAAGATAAAAAAAGAAAGATCAAATGTATTATTATTATGTTAGACTGGGTTCTCTAGAAAAACAAAACCAATAAAGCTTATATAGAGAGAGACAGAGAGAGAAATTTATCTTAGGAAAATGGCTCACACACTTATAGAAGCTGGCAAGTCCCAAGTTCTTCGATGAAATGTCAAGCTGGAGGCTTTTCCTGACTCTTGCAGCTGCAGGAGCTGAGGAGCTCAAAGTTGGCAAGCAGTGTATTGGCTGTTGACTCCAACAAATGATGAATACAAGATCTCCGGGCTGAATGTTGGATTGTTAGCTCATGAATAGCTGTAGGCAATACAACAGAATCCCAATCCACAGAGAAAGGTATCTTTTCCCAGAATGTCCATAGATACACTGAAAGCAGCCACGCCCCTAGAGAAACTCCCTTTCAACAGATTGGCTGCTCAAAACATAATCATCTGATCCCATCATGGGAATAACCACATCACCACAGCTTAAACCACACAGAATTGTGGTCCAGCCAAGTTGACACACAGCTCCAACTATCACAGTCCACCCCTTGTCAACTTGACAGTTGTACACATCTTCTTAACCATATATAATTTCTAAATAAGGACAATTATAAAGTCATATTTGTGCCTAACATGATACGCTAACACACATACAACCAAAATGCATTAACCTTATTTACATTTCACAGTTCATAACAGAAGGAAACAAAAATATTTGATGCACATATACAATGAAGAAATATAACAATCACAGTCCTCATTTCTGCAGCTGGTCACATGGTCGTAGCTGATATTCAGAACTACCTTCTTCCACCACTCATTTTGTATTTACCTTGCCCTCTGCAAGCATCTCAGCTGGGTATTGTTCTTTGCCTGGTGGGATGACCCAAACCTTCATTCCTGAAGGGTCTGGGCTGTTAGCAGTCATATCAGAATTGGGTTGCTGTAATTTTCCATTGGCTTTAATCACAGGGCATGGTAGTACTAAGAGACATCCTAAAGAATCTCCTCTATTCCAGACATATTCTTCTATACCTCCACTGTATAAAGCCAATCAAATTTCCCCTTAGTAATTAGGATCTATCACACTAGATAGTACAGTAATGTCCTTCTTAGTTTATTGATCCAGAGGCATGAGGAAGCCAAAATGGCCAGGTGGCATTCTTAATTTTCAGTTCAATGCAATCAGTATTGTGTCTCTAGGTGGGAGTGTTCCTCACTTTGGGACTAAGATCTCCAAACCTGCAAAGCATAGGGTAGCAGAGACAGGAGGGAAAATTTTTTTGAGTGGGTCACTAGGGGTAATAGTGGTACCACTCCTGTTTCCACCCTTTGGTTCCTGGACCTGTGAATCCTGGCTATTGGAGAAACAGAACTATATATTGGATGCTGGTTTAGAGCATATACATCCCCCTAGAGGACATTGCCCTAACCCTTCAAGGTATTGCCACCTAGCTGGTGTCATAATTGTGTTTTCAGGAGGGCATTCCATTGTTCTATCAAGCCAGCTGCTTCAGGAAGATGGGGAACATGGTAAGACCAGTGAATTCCATGAGCATAAGCCCATTGCCATACTTCATTTGCTGTGAAGTGAGTTCCTTGATCCAAAGCAATGCTGTGTGGGATACCATGACAGTGCATAAGGCATTCTGTATGTCCACGGATGGTAGTTTTGGCAAAAGCATTGCATGTAGGGAAGGCGAATCCATATCTAGAATAAGTATCTATTCTAGTAAGAACAAAACACTGTCCTTTCCATGATGAAAGTGGTCCAATGTAATCAACCTGCCCCCAGGTTGCTGACTGATCATCCCGAGGAATTGTTCCATATCACAGACTCAGTGTTGGTCTCTGCTGCTGGCAGATTTGGCACTCAGCAGTGGCAGTAGCCAAATCAGCTTGGTAAGTGGGAGTCCATGTTGCTGAGCCCATGCATAACCTCCATCCCTGCCACTATGGCCACTTTGTTCATGAGCCCATTGAGTAATGACGGGAGTAGCTAATATGCTATTTTGCATATTAATGTCGCCACCTCACACCATGGATTAGTAGGGCCCTCTTTACTAACAGAGGTAGGGTCACTAGAGTCTCTAAGAATAATCAAACTGGAGAAACAATTTAGGAAGCCCATCCTTATGATTTTGTCTCTCTAGAACCACCCCACTCTTGGTACCAAATGTGTTAGACTGGGTTCTTCAGAGAAACAAATCCAGTAAAGCTTATATAGATAGAGAGAGAGAGAGAGAGAGAGAGAGAGAGATAGAGAGAGAGAGAGAGAGAGAGATTTAGGAAAATGGCTCACACACTTATAGAAGCTGACAAGTCCAAAGTTCTTGGATCAAAGTCAAGCTTTAGGCTTTTCCCAACTTGTGCAGCTTCAGGAGCTGAGGAGCTCAAGGTTAGGAGGCAGTATACTAGCTGTTGACACCAAGAAATGAGGAATCCAAGATCTCCAGGCTGAATAGTGGGTTGTTTGCTCATGGACAGTTGTAGGTAGCACAACAAAATCCCGATCCAGAGGAATGTCTCTTTTCCCAGGATGTCCATAGATATACTGGAAGCAGGCAGCACCCCTAGTGAAACTCCCTTTTAACAGATTGGTTGTTCAAAACATAATCATCTGATCCCTTCCTAGGAATAACCACATCACTACAGCTTAAACCACACAGAATTGTGGTTCAGTCATGTTGACACACAGCTCCAACTGTCACAATTATGCCAAGTAAAAAAAAAGAAGGCCAACTATATACTACATGATTTAATTTATGACATACAGGAAAAAAAAAGTTAAACTTTTGACACAGAAATCCTATGAGTGGTTGTGCTTGAGGGATGGACTAAAAATGGCCATGGGATAATTTTTAGAGTGGGAAGAGTCTTCTGCATCCTGATTAGGTCAATTATTTAAGTCGACAGTGAATTTGGGATCAGGAATATTTCATGAAAGCATGTTAAAAATGGCATTCTGTTGGTCTTAGAATATGAGCAAGACTAGTGTCAGTAAACGTTGTTGTTGTTGTTATTATGTGCTGTTGAGTCGGATCCGACTCATAACGACCCCTCCTTGGGTTTTCAAGGCATTATCTCTATGGAAGTAGATTGCCCAACCTTCCTTCCCAGGAGTGGCTGGTGGGTTTGAACTGTCAGCCTTCTGGTTAGCAGTCAAGTGCCTTAGGCACTATGCTACCAGAGCTCCTTGTCAGTAAATACTAAATGAAAAAAAAAAAAAAATCATTAGGAAAAAACCTTAGTTACTTAAATATCAAAATGAATAATCTTGATTAAATGAAGGGAGCTCTGGTTGCATTCATATAATTTGTGGAAAAAGGATGAGCTAGTGATCACAGAAGCTATTTTCTACTGATCAAAGGAGCCTAATTCAGGAAACAACCTTGAGGAACTAGTACGCAAAGCATATAAGTAAGACATAAAGGAGCATCTGTAACTCAAGGTGGCCCCATATTTAATATGGATTCCTGAGTCTGTTAAAGGCACACAACTGTGATATTCTGTATTCCCTTCCATATCCCACAGATAGATACCTATCAGAGATACTTCCACTTTTAGCTATCTTCTCAGCAAGAGTGTATGTATGCTACTGACCTCACTTTTTGTTCTTCATTGCTATACATTAAAGTACAAGTTTTCTTTTAGTGAATATAAATGTTAAGGATAAATATTTTCTCATATGATAAGTATTTTCCACTCTTTTTACTTTATGAACTAAAATAACACGTGATATATTTTTCCATCTTACAAACATAATTTTACAGTTTTTATGCATTAAATAATACCTGTATTTGTTACATGTTGTGGTTGTTATGTGCCGTCGAGTTGGCCCCGACTCATAGTGACCCCTCCTTGGGTTTCCAAGGCAGTATCACTACAGAAGTAGGATTGCCCAACCTTCCTTCTGAGGAGTGGCTGGTGGGTTTGAACCGCCAGCCTTCTGGTTAGCAGTCAAGTGCTTTAGCCACTATGCTACCAGAGCTCAGACTTCCCTAAGGTAGTCCTTGAGGAGATCTTAATGCTGAAATGTGTGTCACTAGAGCTTCATATACTGTGCAAACACAGGCTTTGAGTCAGATTAAAAAAAATTTGCATCCTGATTGCACCACTGGGTAGCAACCTTTAACCCTCCTGAGCTTCAATGTACCTATCTGTGCAGTGAAGATAAAATACATCTTCATTCATGATTGCATATAATAAAAAGGTAATGAATCTAAAGTGTTTGTCTTAGTCATATTGGCTGTAATCATTATAATACTAAGATGAACATCTTTAAAAGTATTATAACTTCAAGATTTAATGTTCATCTTTATTATTAAAATCCCTGGCCATAAACCCTTCTTCTTCCCCAGTTTATTGTTTATAGTCAAAAGTGAAATAACACAAAATGATGCCTGGAGTCACAAAGGCCAGAAAAAGCTGGAATTGGAATAAACAAGAAGCTCACTACATTCAAAACATTTATTAAAATGAACTTACTGATTCTGTTTTGTTTTGTTTGGGGTTTTATTACAACACAGTTTGATGTGAAGACATTGCTTATCTGGAAATGTAATATATTCTCTTATTCAGAAATGCTGCCCTGATAAATCTCCCTTACTAGAACGAAAAGGACTAAACATTTAAAAATAAGGTATAAGGACTTCTGTTCTTTTTATGAAAAAATATTGCCTTACATTAGCACATTTCTTTACTTCTTTAAGGACAATGTAATTCTTTTGATTGAATCATTGAAGGCTTGTTTTACTTGCTTGTTCCTCAGGGTGTAAATGAAGGGGTTCAGCATAGGGGCGATGGAAGTTGTGAGTATTGTTACACCCTTATTAATGGCCACTGAATTTTTTGCTGTAGGTTTCACATAGATGAAGATGCAGCTTCCATAGGTGATGGAAACCACAATCATGTGGTAAGAGCAAGTAGAAAATGCCTTTTTCCTTTGCTGGACAGAAGGGAAGCGTAGAATGGTCTCAATGATGTATACATAGGACAGAATAACACATACAAGTGTCAAGACAAAGGTCACCACAGCACAAACTATGACTACCTGCTCTATGAGCCATGTTTCAGAGCATGAGATCTTTAGCAGAGGGGATATATCACAACCAAAATGGTCAATGATATTAGAGTCACAGAATTCCAGATTTAGGCCCAGGCCAAGTGGTGCGACTAAGATCAACAAGGCAGCTGTCCAGCAACAAAGAATGAGTTTTTTACAGACCTTGTTATTCATAATGGTCACATAATGTAGGGGCTTGCAGATGGCTACATATCTGTCATAGGACATGGTTGCCAGGAGAAAAAATTCTGTAACACCAAAGAAGTCAGTAAAAAATATTTGAATGACACAATTGTCATATGTGATTGTCTTGTCCCCGGTTGATAAATTGTACAAGTATCTGGGAATACAGGCAGATGTAAATGAAATTTCTAAGAAGGAGAGGTTTTGCAAGAAAAAGTACATAGCAGTTTTAAGGTGAGAATCAATGAAGGTGAGGGAGATGATTGTCAGGTTTCCAGTTACACTCAGCAGGTAGGTGATCAATAGAAAAATGAAAATCACAACCTTCAATTGAGGGTCATCTGTCAGTCCCACCAGAATAAATGTTGTTACTGTGTGGTTTCTCATAGTTGGCTTCTGATTTCTATTCAACCTGTATCATAATTTGGAGGTAAGCTATATGAGGAAAATTATATTAACACCACGTAGCAATAATGTATAGCTCAACAAACTATGAAAACCATTTCACATGCAATTATTCATTAATTTAGTTATAAATACCATTACACTAGTAGCATAGGTCCCACAGCCGTATGTTTTTGCAATTTTAATAAGTATTTATTAAAAATCATATTACTTTATTTGTGCCACATTCCTACATATTCTTTTCTTTCTTTTTTTTTCACATCTTTTTATGCAAAATTTATATTTTATCTTTATCTATATATTTTATGAAAGATACCATGCAGTTTTGATTGCTAACTGAAGATGAATCCTAAGGCAAAAATCTTAAACTTCTTGAACAATTTTATTCAAGAAATATGTACATTTCTATTAAATTTATTTTAAAAAATTGAGTTTTCTTCTCTAAACACCTTTATTGTCCTTTACCCCTTTCCCTTCCTCTCCCTCATGAAACCTGTCTAAATTGGTTCCTCTTTTGCAGGACACAGTGTTTTAATGGGATATTTTTTGTATAGATGTTAAGCTACGTTGGGCACAGCATAAATATGGTTGTACAAAATCATCACGCAAGTTTTAAATTATCAATCTGTTTAATTAAGATTGAAACACACCTCAACATCTTGCATCTTGTATACATATACACACACACACACAGAGATATATATATATATATATAAAATTTCAAATACTATTCACACTACCCTACTTGCTTTCACTGTTCTTCAGTTTTGTCGTCTATAAAATGGAATTATCCTGCATTTATAATTTTTGAAAATTGAACCAGTCAAACCTGTGTGAGGTGGAATTTGATAGGACTGCCTTATTTTTCTGATTATCAAAAATTTTCAGCCTTTGATAAAGTACAGTCTTACCAGTTTTCTATCACTCTCTACTGGAAAATATATGCATTTCTTGCTGACAGGTTTCCTCTTTATACAGATTCCAGCTTTCACAAGTTTTACTGTTTAAAGAACTTAGAATATATATAAAAAAAATTTATTTGTCATTTGAACTTTACTTCCATGCGGCTCTGACATTGCAATGTAGATGTTGACTAATATATATGTATTAACAATCTCAATGACTTGTCAACAATGATTTCCTTTTTGTTAGTCACTAACCATTTGCTTTTTATCACATGTAATTCCACTTTGCCCCACCTTTCAAATGAAATAGCTTTGGTAAAAATTTATCAATGAACTTCTTTTTATGGTATACAATATTAAAAGACTTCTATTTCTAATGTATACCTTTGACCACAGGAGCTCTGGTAGCATGGTGCCTGAGGCACATGACTGCTAACCAGAAGGCTGGCGGTTCCAACTCACCAACCAGTGCTTGGAAGGAAGGTTGGGCAATGTACTTCCATAGTTATACTGTCTTGGCAACCCAAGGAGGGGTTGCTATGAGTTGAGGCTGACTCGACGGCACATAACAACAAACAACAAAAATCTTTGACCACACACTGTTCATAACATTCTCTCATAACTTAGTTTAACATCACACATATGCCTTTCTTTCCTCTCTCCTTACTGATCTATAATTTCTGAGTGTTTATTTTCTTGCTTGTCTCTAATATGTTTATATTTCACAGTCTTCTCTCATAACAAACACACTCTCATTGTATTTTTCCTTGAACTCTTAATATTTAATTTCCAAAAAACAATTGCTCTCCAGAATCTCAGGAATATAGTCAAATACATAACAAACATAAAAGTCCACAATTCATCCTACTTCTTTCCCTCATTTTCTTAAAATCAATCTACTAGGTTTGGACAGGTATTGAACTAATCACTTTGAATAGTTTATTTATCTGGAGTACTCTTTCCTCAGATACTCTCTATTTCCTCACTTAACTTGTTTCCCAAACCCAGTTTCATCTAGGATACAAATAGTCCATGCATGGTGTTTACTTTAAACTTCTCTCTTAGGAAAGAGACAAAACTTATGCATGTGGTGGGTGCCATTAATATAGCTAGTGATTCTTACTACTCTCTTAGCGCTACCCTGAGAATGTACATTGTTTTGAGATCAAGAGGATGTATTTTTACTAGTGTAGTGTCCACAAATAACACAGTTCGAGATGTATATTCTATGCCTAAAAAAATAATGCTGGGAAAAAAATATATAAGTCAAACAGAACTATCTTATTCCTTATTTGGTATTTACCTGAAAATTGGTGGGATATTAAACTTATTCTGTCCCAGAGTTTAACATTTTCACTTTTTTATTTTTGAAGATTTTTTTTTGTTTTGTTTTCTATTGAAGTTCAAATTACCTGAAAGAAGCTATCCTTTGACTGTATCTACCACCTTCACTCCCGACAATCATCATAACTGGCTTCTCCTTACCTTGGCTGCCAAACAGAAGAAAAGTCGTATGTTCTTTGATGCTGTGTTTGCCTCCCTGCTGCATCCGTCAGTAGGATATGAAAACCCGAACTCACAGACTTTGAAGTTCTGAATTTGTGACAATATCTTCTGTATAGATGTTTTCATGACTATCACAAGTTAAATACTACACCAATTACTTAAAACCTTTTCAAACTTACCGTGTGTCAAAGCTCTAGAATTAAATCTCAGAAATTATAGTCACTATTTTGGTTTATCATACACAAGGGGTAGGCACTTGCCTATGGTTTGTTTGAGAGCTGGAAGGTGCCCAGAGAAGGTCAGTCTACAGCTGACATTTCCAAAAGATCACCTTGCGATGCAGAGAAGGATCACGTGTGCAGCCCCCCCTCTCTCCTTCAATCTACTTCTTCTCGATGTACAGCCCTGTGCTTCTCTGTGACAACAAACACAGCTGGCTGACTTTGAGTAGTGCTCACTTCTAAAAAAAATAATGATCATTTCAGTCATTAGAATTTTAATTTCGTGAGAAATATGACATTATAATGCAGATGTTGAGTAACTAAGTCAACTAAATCATTATCATCTGATTATTATTTAAGGAACCTTGGTGGTTCAGTGGTTAAACACTTGGCTGCCAACTAAAAAGTGTGCATTTTGAACCACCAGTCACTATACTGGAGATAGATGTGAAAGTGTAAAGATTACAGCCTTGGGAACCTTATGAAACAGTTGAAATCTATCCTATAGGGTAACTATGAATTAAAAATGACTTGACAATGCGATTACTATTTATATTGTATTTGAAATATTTTAAAACCAAAATTTCTAATGAGAGATTCAGTAGAAGCAAAGGTGTCAATTGGATTTTTTCTTCTCATAAGGGAAATAACTGTTTCTTCATTTTCTTCAAGATAGACTACCTTTAGATGACTTCCTACTTGTTGCATAAAAATGATCATACCAATGAGAGAAACTGTCCAAGAATAATGCATTCTAAAATGTCATTTCATGAAGATTCATATTAAAACTAAGATGTTTCAGTCTTATACCAAAAAAACAAACCAAAACCAAACTCACTGCTGTCAAGTTGGATCTGATTCATAGTGACCCCTCTTTGGGTTTCTGAGGCATTATCACTATGGAACTAGATTGCCCCATCCTCCTTTCGAGGAATGGCTGGTGGGTTTGAACCTCTAGCCTTCTGGTTAACAGACAAATGCCTTAAGCACTATGCTACCAGAGCTCCCATCAGTCAGAGTAAATCTATTTTCCAGATACAAAGATGACCTTTTTGTGTAAAATTTAACTAAAATTACAGGATTTGTCATGCTTCATACTTCTGGCAGTTAACCATAGCCTCTCTCTTTGAGGTGTTTAACTATAACAATTCTTACAGTTACAAATTTGAAAATGTAAAGTTGAAAACCAGCATGACAATTTCTAATCACTGCAGATTCAATCCACACTCACAGTTCCAGCAGTCTTGAGTGACTTGAGTTTTCTATCTTCAATCTCTTGCATAAATCTCCTCATGATAGACATGCTGTCATTAGGCCAGGATATGTTTTATTTTATTTTCCATCATTTTTGAAAATCAACATTAGTACAGAGGAACTCCTGCTAACTTATGGGAAAGTTGATGTTCTAGACTTGTTTGCTTAGAAAGTTTTCTAATTACAAGCTTAATATGTGTTTTGTCTGCCAAGTTCACAATGAACATAATAAACCAAAGGGCCCATGGTGACCTAGGTTCCAAAAGTACTAATGTGTCATCAGTGTAATGAACTTTGAGGGGAAAAAAATGAAACTTAACAAGATAAGAATAGGGACATGGCCTGTAGAGACTTGAGAAATCTTCAGATAATTTAAAATAGACTGGATGGAAAACAGTAAGAATTCAATTAAAAAAAAATGTAGCCAAGTTTTTTTTAAGCTAATTCCTATCTTAGAAGGTTGTTTTCTCTTTTATCAACTTGTATAAAAGTAATAAATTACATATTCCTCAGACAGTTGAAGAAGTTTTCATGGCATAATTGTTAAAACTCTTGGCTGCTTACCGAATGGTTGATGGTTAAAACCCACAGCAGCCCTACCGGAGAAAAATATTGCAATCTGCTTTCCTAAAGATTTACAACCTTGGAAATCCTATGAGGCAGCTCTACTCTGTCCTACAGGGTCTCTATTATCAGAATCAGGTTTATGGCCACAAGTTAGTTTTCCTGGTTTCTAAGGCATTTGATCAGACAACAAAGCCTAACAAACAGGAAAAAAAAAAAAAAAAAAAAGGGAACAAGGAAATAGCTCTAAAATGTGTAATAAATACTAATATTATTGAGCTTATCCTTCCATATTTTCCTTCTGCAAATATACTCATACATGTCATACGTATATTTATCTTTTGAGGTTCATTTAATTTTACTCCATGGTATTAAAGTATCTTCAGATTCTGTTCCTAGTATGTTGTTATTGTTGTTAGGTGCCATCAAGTTGGCTCTGTCTCATAGTGACCCTATGTACAACAGAATGAAACACTGCCCAGGCATGAGCCTTCCTCACAGTGCTTGCTATACCTGAACCCATTGTTGAGCCACGCTGTCAATCCATCTTGTTGAGGACCTTCACCTTTTCGCTGACCCTCCCCTTTACCAAGCATAATATCCTTCTCCAGGCAATGGTCCCTCTGTTAACATGACCAACATATGTGAGATGAAATCTGGCCATTCTCATTTCCAAGAAACATTCTGGTGGCACTTCATCTAAGACAAATTTGATCATTCTGTTGGAAGGCCGTGGTATTTCTAGTATTCTTCATCAACACAATTCAAAAGTATCAATTCTGTTTTGGTCTTCCTTATTCATTGTCCAGCTTTCACATGCATATGAGACAATTGAAAATACCATGGCTTAGGTCAGGCACACCATAGTCTTCAAAGAGAAATATTTGTTCTTCAACAGTTTGAAGAGATCTTTTGCAGCAGATTTTCCCAGTACAAAATGACACCTGATTTCTTGACTGCTGCCTCCATGGATTTTGATTGTGGATTCAAGTAAAATGAAATCTGACAACTTCAATCTTTTCTCCATTTAACATGATGCTGCTTATTGGCCCGGTTGTGAGGATTTTTGCTTTCTTCCAAAACTAAAAGTCATGTGATGTTATGTTCAAAGTATCTAAATAAAAATAATGTTGAGAATATACTATATATCTATTAAAATTATTCTTCAAAAATTAAGGAGTAATTAAAACATTCTGGATAAAGAAAAGCTGAGAGAATTTTTCACTAACAGACCTGCACTGTAAGAAATATTAAAAGAAGACCTTCAGACTGAAATAAAAGAACACAACAATAATTCAAATCCATGTGAAGATATAAAAATCACTGGTAATGGTAACTACATTGGTAAATATTAAAGATATAATCAATGCACTTTTTTGCTTGTAATGTTTTCTTCACTAATCTGGTTTTGGAATCAACTGCCTAAAGCAATAATTATAAAAACTGTGCTGATGGACTAATAATGGTTAACATGTAATTGGCATATCTTCCCAAATGAATGAAGCATGAAAATAGCTATATTAAATCAAAATAATTGTTCACTATTGAAATTAACTTGATATGAATCCAAACCGAATAGTTTTATGTTAGAATGTTAATTCTAACTCCCATTGCAATAACAAATAAATTAGTTTTAAAACATAATGAAGAATAAGAGAATTTAAATTGTTCACTAAAAATCTCCCTTTAATGTAAAAGAAAATAATTATGAGGAAATATGTAACACAAATTACATAACAAATATAAAACAGACAAATGACAGAAAAAACCTACCATATCAGTAATTAAATATGAGTAAATTAAACATTCTTGTCAGAAGAACAAGATTGGTAGAATTGGTTGAAAATGAAAAATTCCTACACTTTGTTGTCTACAAGAGGCATGCTTTATGCCTACAAACACAAATAGGATGGAAGTTAAAAAAAGAAAAATCATAACAAAAGTAGCAACCAACAGAGACCTGAATTGGCAATGCTAATGTTGGACAAATTAGACCTTATGAAAAAAGAAATATTACTAAAGTCAAAAAGGGACATTTTGTAATGATGAAATGGTCACTCCATCACAAAGACACAATATTTATAAACATATATGCACCTAACTACAGAACTCAAAGATATATTCAGAAAGAGAGAGAGAGAGAGAGAGAGAGATTGAGCACTCTGGTAGTATAGTAGTTAGGGCGTTTGACTGCCAAACAAAAAGTTCTGTGTTTCGAACCCATTAGCTGTTCCACAGAAGACAGATGGGGCAGTCTTGCTTATGTAAAGATTTATAGCTAGGAAACTCAGCGGGTGTCACTATGAGTCAGAATTGATACCTACACACACACACACATGTGTATATGTATATGTGTATATATATATGGTGGGGGGACGGGTGTTTGTGTTATTTTTGGTAATGGGAAAAGTGGCACTGAATGTAAACGTAGGGAGTCAGCATCACTCACTCTCACTGTTGTCGAGTGGGATCCAACTCACAGTGACCCATCTTTCTTGGCTTTCTGAGGAGGTGTCACTATGGAAGTAGATTGCCCAATCTTCTTAGGACCAGCTGGTGGGTTTGAACTGCCTGCCTTCTGGTTAGCAATCAAATGCCTTAGGCACTATGCCATCAACCAGTAAGTGAAGTAAATGATGTAACAAAGAAGCACTTGAGAAAAAGATGCCTGTACTAAATAATTTGACATATATAATAAGATGGCAACAAGGAGTTCTGCTGGTGCAGTGGTTAAACCATTCAGTTGCCAACCAAAAAGTCAGTGGTGCAAGCCTACCAGCCACTCTGCTGGAGTAAGATGAGACAGTCTGCTTCTGTAAAGATTACATCTTTTGGAACCCTATGGGGCATTTCTTCTCTGACCTAAAAGGTCACTAGGAGTTAGAATTGACTAGATGGCAATGGGTTTAAGATAGCAACAACCCCTACAAATATTAAAAAGTGAATGAATCACATATGGATAGGTATAGGCATATAAGTATACCGCTATATATATATATGTAAGAA
>NW_006922510.1:257181-269950 GCF_000298275.1 Orycteropus afer afer | reverse complement strand
TATATATATATATATATATATATGTGTGTGTGTGTGTGTGTGTGTGTGTGTGTGTGTGTGTGTGAGAACAGAGTATATGTACATGTAAATACGGAAATGTGTGTATCGGTATATACAGTCAGTCATTCAAAACACTCCTCAGACATAACCAAACATCTTGCAAGACTGGTTTTCTAAGTTTGAAATCTTAGGATCATAGTCTCACGGGACACCTCAGTCAATTGACATCACATAGTAGACAAAGCTCATGTTCTGTATCCTAGTAAAGTCTGTAGACTCTAGGATATTAAAAGCTTGCAAGTGGCCATCTAAGATACAACAATTGGTCTCTACTTGTAAGGGGTAACAAAATAAGAAGGTAATCAAAATCTCAAAGAAGAACAAGTCTTACAAGGCTGACAAGCTACACGAGTCATGGCCTCATCTACCCTGAGACCAGAATGAATAGATGGTATCCTGCTACCACAACCGACTGTTCTGACCTAGGTCACAATAGATGGTTCCAGATACAATGGAAGAAAATTGTAGAACAAAACTCAAATTCTGAAAAAAGACCAGCTGTCTGGACCAATTGAGACTAGAGAGCTCCCTGAGACTATCACCCTGAGACAGTTTTTGAAACTTGAACTGAAATTGTCCACTGAGATCACATATTATTGAAATAACAGAGTGGCACACAAAATAAAGGCTATTAGCCATTGGAGTGGTGCTCTACTAAAATATCACCTGTCTGAGACACACCAGCAACACTTACTCTGAATCAAAGATAAGAAGATGATGGGACAGAGAAACAAGAGTACTGGAAATAGCACAGCCAGAACACAATTAAAGAGCATGTTTACTTATTGCAAAAAAAAAATTAACCAATGTCACTGAGCAATATGTGTGGAAATTGTCAAATGGCAACTACCTTGCTATGTAAAGTTTCACCAAAAACACAAATTTTATTTTTTAAGAAAACATGTCCATACATGCTCAAAATATTTTCTGTTTGCAGTGAGTGAAGTAATTAGATAGAACAACATTAAAATATCATCTCTTCAAATTTTCTTCCACTGATATAGTTGATATTAAGAGATTGGTATGAACATTATTATACCAGTGTCCTGTTCCTATAAGCATTCAAAAAGGTTTTCCTGTTTTGTTTAAGTTTACTATACAAGAGTCATCATTAACAAAATATCTTGAAACTACTTTTTTTTAACTTGACAACAGCTACTTGACATTCCACAGTGGACTTAAATTGAGCAATTATTGTAAGATTGGTGGACTGGAAAAATGTTTCCTTCTTATTACATGGAGTTGCTGTGAGTAGGAACCAACTGGGTGGTATCTAACTACAATAATCATCTAGTCAGTGGAAATCCATCTTAAAAAAAATTTCTTTTTTCACATCAAACTACATATACACAAACCCATACACATAGATGGGATAGTATGATCAATAGTTTGTTTTGATTTTTATTCGTCTCATTC
Organism: Orycteropus afer afer; assembly: GCF_000298275.1. Taxonomy (NCBI): domain Eukaryota; kingdom Metazoa; phylum Chordata; class Mammalia; order Tubulidentata; family Orycteropodidae; genus Orycteropus; species Orycteropus afer. The sequence goes on along the minus strand of NW_006922510.1, from coordinate 268,474 downwards.
TATATTTTTTCTCTCTGATTGAATCACTTATTTGCTGCTGATAACCTGAATTAAAATGTGTCTTCCTTTAACATCCTACATGCTTAGTGAATATCTATAAAGAAATACAATTTTAATAAATGAATGAGAGATTACGTATTTTCAATATGTTCCATTTGATTGGGCAGAATAACAAATTCTTCTATTTATTATACTAGTGTCCTATTGGAATTTCTTGAGTTTTCTGGATATATAAGAATGTCTTCAGGGGAAAAAATCATTTAATCATTTTTACGACACCATCAATTATGAGAGATGCCATAACTGAAAGAAAATCTTATCAATTAAATTATGAGCAATGCCAAGTGCTCTTCTATGATAACATACCTCTACTTCAGAAAAGTAAAAACTTAAATGCAATACATCCACTCTTCACTTTTCGATACTGTTAAATTTCGAAGACCAGATTGTCATGCAAAAATTAGCATTATGTGAAAATGGGGCATGAGTACATTAGATCACAAAATAGAGGATGAGTACATCATTCCATAACTGTCAAACTACTGAGAATCGTGGCTCAGCCAAGAGAACTTTAACCTCACAGCCAGGGTTACTCTAGCTTTGCTCCTCAGCATTCATTACTGCCAGATGTATGTCATTAATGCACAAAATAGTTGTATAGTAGAATTTTCACTATCACCATAAATACAAAATGTCAGGTAACAAGAGAGCCAATGTGTAAGCAATAGGTGTAGTATCATGTGTTATTTCTCATATTATGAGATTATGTTTTCTTCTTATCTTGTTGCATTTCTAAGATCTTCCAATGAAGTATTGCATATTTATTTGCTTTTCTATTTCTTCACATAGAGTGGAAAGGGATTAATCTATGCTGTTGGACTTTTCAAATAACTGATTTTGACTTCATTTAATTGATTTCATTTTTTACATTTAGTAAATTACAGTTTCTAATTTTTTTTCTCTCATATTTGTTGGAATAAGTTCTCTTTTGGTGTAGCTTGAATATTTGTAAATAATGAACACATTTAAGATAAAAGAAATCCTTCTGAGTACAAATTTTTCAATGCTCCAAATAAACCATGATATTCCATATTGTTTGCATATGATGAGGATAACACACACAGGAAACTAGTGTCTGCTCATTACATTCTGGAGAGTACTTTGTTAATGAGAAGTTAATAATTTACAATGAATTATATTTATGTGGTTTTCAGTTTTTATATGTTGTAATTTAGATTTGTTGTGAGAAAACTGCAAAGCTTAATTTGTGTTAGATGTATTAAATATATTTGAGAATAGCTTCCCTGTGACATATAGCCTTAAAAACAGCAGAAAATATTTTTCTGAAAAAATAATTAATCTTTTTATGGAAATGAACACAAATATAATCCAACCTTTCATTAAGGGTACAACAATTTTGCCATTTTGACTTCATGCTGTAGTGTCATTCTAAGTGATCTCACTACATTGATCCTAAGCCTATAATCCTAAATCCCTGGGATCCATAATGCAGCCCCATCTCCTGTCCCGCTCCCATCCTCCATTAGATGTTCTTCTAGATATCAACCAGTCAATTACAGATTGCTGTTCTATTTTTCAGTTGCATCTTTATTTCGGACACCTTCAATTTACAACCTTCAGCTGTGTACTCTCACTCCTATCCTGACTACAGTTATATATTTTATTACATGTGTTGTTATTGTTGTTTGCCATCGAGTCGGCCCCAACTCATAGCGACCCCTGCTTGGGTTTCCAAGACAGTATCACTACAGAAGTAGGATTGCCCAACCTTCCAGTAAAATTTAATATTTTAAAGTAGATTTCATTCAAAAACAATGATTTTTTTTTAAGAAATCTATGTACATGTTCTCTTAACAAGATGGCAAATCATTTTGAGATATTGCTTTGGAAAAGAAAGATAAAAGAATGGCTTGACCAGTGTTAATGGAAGCTTTTCAGAGAAGTGTTTATAAAATTAAAATTGCTGAAGTATACCTTATTAAAAACAAATATGGTTACAAGTATCAATGAGAAAAATGCCTGGGGCTATTAATATTTTCTTTTTAAGTTAAATCTTTCAAAGAAATGTTTCAACACAAAACTGTACATTCATGTATTATTTTTTGATAATACATATTTTGATAATACATATATTATTTATTTTACTTAGTTGAGAGCAATGAAATTTTTTTAAATGAATCCTTGAAGGCTTTCTTGACTTGATTGTTCCTCAGGGTATAAATAAATGGGTTCAATAGGTGAAAGAGAAAAAATAAGCAATGAAACCATTTTCTTAACAGTTACTTCTTCCTTTGCTGTTGGATTCATGTAGATGAAAATGCATGTGCCACAGGTGATAGAAACCACAATCATGTTGGAAGAACAGGTAGAAAAGGCCTTTTTCCTTTGCTGCACAGAAGGGAATTGAAATATTGTCCTGATGATGCTACTGTATGACAGAACTACACAACTAAGAGTCATATTTAGGGTCAGCACAGCACAGATGATAACTGTCTGTTCCACAAACCATGTGTCTGGGCAGGAGATTTTCACAAGGGGAGATGCATCACAAGCAAAATGGTCAATCAGGTTAGAGTCACAAAATTCCAGATTTAAACCCAGGCTCAGGGGTGGGACTATTACACATAAGCCAGCCATCCAGCAAGAGATAATGAGAATCCTGCAGACCCTGCTGCTCATGATGGTCACGTAATGCAAGGGTTTGCAGATGGCCACATAACGGTCATAGGACATGGCAGCCAGGAGGAAAAACTCTGTTACTCCACAGAGGTCAAGAAAAAACACTTGGGTAACACAAGCATTATAGGTAATGACCTTGTCACCTGTTGCTATGTTATACAAGTATCTAGGAATACAAGCAGAGGTGAAACAAATCTCCAAAAAGGAAACATTTTTTAAGAAAAAGTACATAGGTGTTTTCAGGTGAGAATCCACAAAGGTGAGTGTGATGATGGTCAGGTTCCCAGTTACACTCAACATGTAGGTGAGAAAGAGAAAGACAAAAATCAGACCCTGCAGCTGAGGGTCATCAGTCAGTCCCAGCAGAATGAATGTTGTTACTGTCCCGTTTCTCATCGCTGACTTCTGACTCCTGCCAATCTGTAAGTGATAAAGAGATAGATTTCCTTACAAATTATTTTAAATGCTCAAAAAGTCAACATAATCAGGCTTTTATTGTTTATGTTGTTTTTTTTCTTTTAATGTTTCATCTTCATCCTCTGCTTGGGAATTTCCCATGTGACTGAAGCAAATTGTTAATGTGGTAGAATTTTATGAGTAACAATAATGGCCTTAGACTCTCGAGCATTCTTACCTTTTCCCAAACTAAATCACACAATTTCACCATTGCCTTTATGTCCTTTCTTGACATTTGGGTCTTTTTCTTCGTTTTTGAACAATGCCGATGCTAGTACATAACCCAGTCTCACTAAACAGAATCTAGAGCAGAACTTGAGATCCTTATTAAAAATAAAGAGTTTGTTGCTTTGCTTTTAGGACAAATGTGTTTCATTCCTCTCAACAACCCTAAGCCCTGTTCTCCACTGAACACAACCCAGCTCTTTATGTATTTATATAATACAGTTTATGTGTATTACCTCTTCTGTATGTGTACATTGCATCCTTGGCTGACAAAATTGTGACTACTTTCTCTTCCTTCCATGCCCTTCCAGTCGAATGAATTATTTCTCTCTTCGTTTTTGACACTTTTGCCTAATGATAAGACACTGAAGTCAGAAGTCAAGAATCTTTAGGTTCTGAGTTTGTGATAATTTACTCTACGGAGTTTTCTTGTGGTTCCACCGTTAATTACAACAGTAAGAACTCAAAGGTTTCCAACATGTAATCCATATTTCAAGGCTTGAACTTTTCTAATATTAATGAGTAGAGAAAGTTTTCCCTTGTGTATGCAATTTATTTGTTTTGTAAGCAGTTTCACCTTGTTGCTTAACTTGCTGTCTCCTTATTGATGTAAGCCCACAGTTAGCTGTGACTGTTCACAGTATCACTGAGACGCAAGGGCACACTGACCAAGGCTGATAATTTACTTTAAAGTTAGAATTATTTTAATGATTCCAACCACTCATTTAGCAACTAACAACACTTTACCATATTTTTACTCAAATGACCCAAACCATATAGATTTGCTTGCCAACCACTCCCTCTCCACACCCATTCCCAGGTATTTTTGTAAACACTACGCTATTTTTTTTACCGCAGCATGAAAAATAATAGCAATTTTTAATTTTGGTTGCACATTTTTAACCTTGAGGTGCCCTTGATATTTTTATATTAAGTTAAATGCACAGTTATTTATGGATGAAAATCTCCCAAACAGTGACAGATATCTACACAAGAGAAATTCATTCTAAAAAGTGGCATTTCTTACCTTGGATACATAAAAAAAAAAATTATATAAATTATCCTTGAAAGCCATTTCATTTTCTTGAGAAAAGTATGACCTAGGTACTACAAAGGGAATTACAATCAAAGAGTCAGACTTTATCATACTTACTGTTCTGTTAATAAATCAGAGTTTCTGTTTAAGAAAAGCAGTACCAACACTCCAATGTGAAAAGTACTGTTTTTATAAAGACCCTTATGTCTTTACATTCAGTGGCGGGTTCAGTGATAGTAGAACTCCCAGCTATTTTCATCCCCAACAAATTGGGCAGACTTCCTCACAATGGGCTTAGTGCTATTATCAGCCCCCAAATATATTCTTAATATCTCCATCATTCACTCTAAGAATTCGGTAGTATCAGGAACTCTATGCACTGTTGGAAGAGACAATACTCTAATAAATCATGTGAGTGAGAAATGATTTTATAATGTCAAGTACAACCCTTTTTTAAACAGAAAAAAAACCTGAAAATGCCATGAAGTTTTTTTTTTTTTCTTTAGAGTGTCCCTGGTGACCTATATTCATGAGTCATTACTGTATTTTCTGAGTAATAAAATTTGAGTAAAAGCAAGTAACAGGTCTCAGAGGGACAGTGAACTTGGAGGAAAGAAGAATAGAGAGTGACAGACACATGGAAGGAAAATCACTATGATATTTAAATAACAGAGTTAATTTTAAAAATTGACATCTACTAAAGCATTGTAGCATTTTATATTCTTTGTTATATGACTATAATCCTTTCTCATAATATATTGATCCTTTATTATCATTGGATAATTTCAATTTGATAAGCAAAATGAGAAGTTTATACAATTACATAGGCTTACATTCCTCGGAAGGAAGGTTGGGCAATCCTACTTCCGTAGTGATACTGCCTCGGAAACCCAAGGTGGGGTCGCTATGAGTCGGGGCCGACTCAACGGCAAACAACAACAACAACAACATGCTTATATTATACATTTTATCTTTCTAAGTTTTTTGTTCTTCAAATACAGCCACTACATTATAGGTATTATTCTTAAATAGATAAATAAATGCAACTACATCCTTTAAAAGGATATGGAAAATATGGTTTTATATATTTACATACATCTTATTGATTACACAATAAATTTAGTTCTTTCTAATTTTTAACTACTAATAAAATTGTTGGTTTGATTATTCTCTTTATTTAAGCAGTGCATGAATTAAATTTATAATTTTCTCATTTTCATTGCTATCAATCATTGTATCAAAAACCTCTTTATACTAAGTTTTGCTTATGTGTAAGAATAATTTAAAGAGCTGAAAATTATACATCAAAATGTTATTTCATATGTATAGATATTGTAAAATGTCATAAAAACAATAAGGTTTGTCTGTCAAAGATTTTCTACTGTAATTAGTTCAATAGTGAATATTAAATTTATTGTCAAGTTGATTCAGATTTTGTTCTTTTAAGTATGTATTTTAAGATTCTGAGTCTTTAAAAATGGCAATGATAATTTTTGGCATATGATCATGGTTTTATACAACCATGTATATCAAGTTTTTAAAAATATTGTCTTCTTTTACTTAGTTGTGAGCAATACAAGTATATTGACTGAGTCTTTCAAGGCTTTCTTAACTTGATTGTTCCTCAGGGTGTAAATAAATGGATTCAAAGTATGTGAAACAGAAGAAATAAGCTATGAAACCATTTTATTAACAGTCACTTCTTCCTTAGCTGTAGGACTCATGTAGATGAAAATGCACGTGCTATAGGTGATGGAAACCACAATCATGTGGGAAGAACAGGTTGAAAAGGTCTTTTTCCTTTGCTGCACAGAAGGGAATTGAAATATTGTCCTGATGATATTACTGTATGACAGAACGACATAAGTTAGAGTCATATTCAGGGTCAGCACAGCACAGATGATAACTGTCTGTTCCATAAACCATGTGTCTGAGCAAGAGATTTTCACAAGGGGAGATGCATCACAGGTAAAATGATCAGTCAGGTTAAAGTCACAAAATTCCAGATTTAAACCCAGGCTCAGGGGTAGGACTATTACCCACAAACCAGCCATCCAGCTAGAGATAATGAGAATCCTGCAGACCCTGCTGCTCATGATGGTCACGTAATGCAAGCATTTGCAGATGGCCACATAACGGTCATAGGACATGGCAGCCAGGAGGAAAAACTCTGTTACTCCACAGAGGTCAAGAAAAAACACTTGTATAACACAAGCACTATAGGTAATGACCTTGTCACCTGTTGCTGTGTTATGCAGGTATCTAGGAATACAAGCAGAGATGAAAGAGATCTCCAAAAAGGAAAAAAAAAAAAAAACTTAAGAAAAAGTACATAGGTGTTTTCAGGTGAGCATCCACAAAGGTGAGTGTGGTGATGGTCATGTTCCCAGTTACACTCAACATGTAGGTGAGAAAGAGAAAGACAAAAATCAGAACCTGCCGCTGAGGGTCATCAGTCAGTCCCAGCAGAATGAATGTTGTTACTGTCCCGTTTCTCATCACCGACTTTCGACTTCTGCCAATCTGTAAGTGATAATCAAAGACATTTTCTTATAGATAATTTTAGATGTTCACAAGCTCCCCATATTCAGGCTTTTCTTCTTCATTATTATCATTTTTTTAATGTTTCACTTCCATCTTCTACTTAAGATTTTCCCACATGACTAATATAGACTTTTGATGAGGTAAATATTTTATGGGTAGCAGTAATGTCCTTTGACAGTCAAGAATTCTTCTCCATTCACAAACTACATCACAAAATTTCACCATTGCTTTCATGACCTTTGTTAACATTTGGATCTTTTCTTTCTCTCTTTCTCTCTTTAAACGATTCTAATATGTAATAGATAATTTGGGCTCACTATATAGACTCTCTAAGGATCTGTGATGGCCTGTTGCCTAAGGCATTTGGCTGCTAACTAAAAGGTTGGCAGTTCAAACCCACTAGCTTCTCTGAGGAAGAAAGATGGGGCAATCTACTTTCCAACTTGGAAACCCAATGGGCATTGCTATTGTCAGAATTGACTGGATGGCAGTAGGTTTTTTGTTGTTGTTGTTGTTTATATAAGTTTATATAGATTCTCTGGTAGTGAAGTGGTTAAGGTATTCATTCAGCTGCTAACCAAAAGGTAGGCAGTTTAATACAAGTCCATGGGACAAAAATTGCCAATCTGCTATAGACTAAAGATTTATAGCCTTGGAAATCCTATGGGACAGTTCTACTCTGTCCTGAGTTGGAATTGACTTGATCGAAGTGAGTTTATGCAGATTTTAAAGCAAAACTTTAGGTCTTTGCTCCAAAATAAGATTTTTGCTTGTTGGTTTGCTTTTCGGACAAGTGTGTTTTATTCTTATGAACAACTCCTGCTCCCCTCTACACAATCTACCTTAATTCTCAATATATGTATGCATTTTTCTTTCCAACTTTGTGCATAACATTTAATGCTGACGTGAAGTGATAACAGCCTTCTCTTGCTCCCCTTCTAGTCACTGATCTTCTAGTCAAATGAATTATTTTATCTTCATTGTTGCTCTTTTACTAGTAATAAATAAGATATTGAATCCAGAACACAAGAACATTTGGATTCTGAATTTGTGATAAGTTCTCCACCAAATTTTCTCTGGTTTTAATCATTAATTACATTGGAAAAGACTCAAATATTTCTGATATATAATAAGTCTCTTGAACTTTTCATATATCAAAGTAGGAAAACTTTTCCCTTTAGAAACCACTTTACTTATCTTAGGAGCAGTTTCACTCTGTTGTTTACCTTACTGTGTTTTCTTTCCGAGGTGCAGCTGAGTTGGCTGTGACTATGCACCCAGCTCCCACTGACCAAGACAGGGCAGGAACACTGACAGAGTCTCATGGTTTACCTGAAAGTCATAAAGTTCTTGGCACCGTTAATCTCTCATTTAACAGCTATCAACTATTTATATTATTATATATTGAGATGTAGAAGTGCTATTTCTTTGTAGCCCACTTACCTTGCTTACGTCATTTTTTCCTAATCTGTCGGGTAGCCAATGCGTCACTGTGGACCTTATCACGCCCTTCAAATTTAGAGCTTTGCTCATTTCTCAAGGTAGATTTATTTTTTTCCTAAGATATTACCACTTAATGTATAATGGAAATTAATAAAACAATTTATTCTAAAATGTAACTGACTGTTAATTCTATCTTTCAAAGAAATGTTCAAAATGAATACAGAAGTCTTTAATGAGATGTCGCTGCTTCAGCCAATGTTATTATTTCTTACATACTTCTATGTGTACAAAGATATTTTTCTATTTTTAATTTGAAGATGAATATATAGCCAAAGTTGTCCTCGACTTTTCTTATATTTAGATAAAATTTTGTGTGTATTTTATGCATTAAAAAACTTGCAGTCAATAATATTTATCTATACAAGAAACATTCTAAAAAACAACATCTTATAAACATATCAAATATATTAGAAAACATATATCAATTATACCTGAAATTCATTTAATTTTATAGAGGAAAATATGAACCTAGAACCTACAAAGGGAATTACAATCAAACAGCCAAATTTTATTATACCTTCTTGTGGTTTAGTAAATCAGTTTCTTTTGGTTGTTTAAACATAACATTACAACTGCAGTGTGGTAAGTGATATTTCTATAAAGACATTTATATGTTTACATTCACTGGCTCATTTGGCAATGCATACATCTTGCTGCAATTTCCATTCCAGCAAAATGGGCAGACTTTCTTGTGATCGGCTTGGTGCTGTTATCTCCTCCCAAATATATCCTCACTATCTCTATCATTGAAAAGAAAATAAATTATCTCTGAGGGCTGGGATTGTCAGGAACTGTATCAACCAGGGGAGGAGATGATATTCTAAATCATCAAAGAGAAGTTTATAATATCAATCCTGGCCTTTTTTTTTTTCCTTTTTGAATTTTCAAATACCATGAAGTAAAAAACAACGGGTCCTTGGTGACCTACCTTTGAGAGTAATTAATTAATTTTCTGATTATGAAAGATGGTTTAAAAAAAAAAAAAACAGTAACACAGGCTTCAGAGAGAAAGTGTTCTTAGAGATAGAGGACAATACAGCAGGACAAGACACGTGGAAGGAGGAGAACTATATTATTTACATTGCATAACTAATTTTACTCTTGATCTTAGCCAAAAGGCCGAGAAGTGATTACATAACTAATTTTAAATAATTTTTACATCTACTAAGGCATTTGAAAGATTATATTTATTATAGGAATATAATTCTTTATTACATTATATGAAACCTTTATTATCATTGGAAATGTTGATCTGATAAGCAAATTATATGACAACTGCAGTTACATTGCTGCTTACATTATAGACCTTAACCTCCTAAAATTTTCTTTCTCCAAATATACGTCCTTTATTAGAGATATTATCTATAAATTATAAACATCCGCAGCTCTATTTTTTCATTGCATGCAACATATTTTTACATATGTAAACATGTTTTAATATATCACATAATATCAAGTTATGTTATTTCTAATGTTTAATTATTAATAAAATTGATTGCATGAATATTCTGGCTTTTATTTAACCAACGTCTGAATTAAATTTATAACATTTCTTTCATTTTTCATAGTTATTATGGTAGTTATGTTTTTGTATCAACTTGGCTGGGCCTGGCTGAGTGCCTGGCCAGCTGTTGGTAGTTATTCCCCATCATGAGACTGGCAATCATCTCCATGGTAGGATCTACCACAAGCAGCTGAGTAGCTGCTTTGGGTATGTGTTCTTCCCATATATAAGGGGCAGCTTTGGGAATGGTCTCTAGTATCTGACATGCTTGGACCCTGCATGTAGCTGGGTCGTTGTTCAGCAGCCTGCCATGCTCTGCCGACCTTGGGACTGACAATGGACTTGAATTAATGGCCTGTCGTGTGGTTTAGTAACATCAAGACTGTGTCTTTTTACTTGTCAACCTTGGGCTTCCCAGTCTCAGCAGCTAGCAGCTGTCTGAGTGAAGAAACACCTGTAGCTCCAGTTGTCCAGGAGCAGGAGGTAGAGCCGAACCCCAAAGTTGAGGGGCTTTCACCCAGCCCCTAGAGCCTGGCACTTTGAACTTGGACTTAAAGTCACAAAACTGTAAGAGAATAAACTCCTGTTTGTTAAGGCCATAACATTTGTGGTATATTTCTTTCATAGTAGCACTAGGTAACCAGAACAGTTATCAACTATTCTATCAAAAGCATCTTCATATTAGTACTGTTATTTATGTGTAAGAATAATTACTGGCATTGAAATTTCTAGGTCAAATATTATTTCATATTTATATATTTTGTATTCATTATTCATTATAAAATATTGATAATATTAAAACCGAAAAACACTCACTGCTGTCAAGTCAGATCCAAACTCATAGTGACCCCTTTTGGATTTACAAGGCAGTATCACTACAGTAGCTTGCCCAGTCTTCCTTCCACGGAGTAGCTGATGGGTTTGAACTGTCACCTTTCTGGTTAGCAGTCAAATGCCTTAGGCATTACACCACCAGAGTTCCTATCCATAATATTAGGGTATAGTAAATATTTGGTATTATAATTAGATCATTTGCATTTGTCATTTTCATTTTCCAGTCTATTCATATTTTTTTTTCTTTCAAATATGCTAAGTATGTATTTAAGATTATATTAACTCTAAAAAAGTCAGTACTTAATTTTGCCATATGGTTCATGGTTTTACACAAATATGTCATATATTTTGCTTTTTAATATTTATTAGTTTAATTGAGATATATTATTGATATATATATATATATATATATGTTGTTGTTGTTGTTAAGTGCCGTCGAGTCGTTTCCGACTCATAGCGACCCCATGCACAGCAGAACGAAACACTGCCCG
>NW_006922510.1:250721-255336 GCF_000298275.1 Orycteropus afer afer | reverse complement strand
TCTCTAAATTCAGGAGGGATATATTCAAGATCATATTTTGGCTCTCGTGGACTTGTTTTAATGTTCATATTATATATATATATATAATTGAAGTGTACAATTTGATAAGTTTTGATACATGCATATTCCTAGAAAGCATCACCAAAATTGCCATAATGCATGTATCTATCATTACCAAAAGTTTCTTTGTGCTCCTTTTTAATTCCTCCTTCCTGCCTAGCCCCCTACCCCTGTCATTCACATCCAGTGACTGATGGTGTTTTTTTCCACTGTAGACGAGTACGTGTTTTATAGAATTTTACATAAATTGAATTATGTAATATGTACTCATTTTTTGGTCTGTCTTATTTCACTTAGAATTCTTTTTTTTTGAGATTTATTCATGCTATTACATATATTTGAGGAGCTCTAGTAGTTCAGTGATTAAAGCATTTAGCTGGTAACTAAAAGTTCAGTGGTTCAAACCCACCAGCCTCTGCCCTGCAGAAAGATGAGCCAGTTAGCTTCCATAAAAATTTATGGAAGCTACGGAAACCCTATGGGACAGTTATACCCTGTCATGTAGAGTTGCTATGAGTCAGAGTCGACTCAAGAGCAGTGGGTTTGGTTTTTGGTATTTGATGTATATATAATGGGAGCTCTGGTGGCATAGTGCCTAAGGCATTTGACTGCTAACCAAAAGACTGGTGGTTCAAACACACCAGTCACTCCTCGGAAGGAAGATCGGGCATTCTGCTTCCGTAGAGGTACTGCCTTGGAAACCCAAGGAGGGGTTGCTATGAGTCAAATCAACTCAAAGGCAGTGAGGTTTGTTTTTTTCCTTTTGGTATTTATAATTCATTCCTTTTTATTTCTGAGGAAAATTCCATTTTGTGGATATACCAAAATTTGTTTATCTATTAACTTACTGACAGATATTTGTCACTTCCAGTTTTAGGCAATGGCAGATAAAGCTGTTACGAACATTTACGCATAGTCTCTAAGCACATGAGCTTTCATTTCTATTAGGTAAATATGTAGGAGTACGATGGCTGGGTCATATGAATAAATATAAAGTATTTTCTTGTTTAAATCTCTTAAAGAGTTACATTTTTAAATCAATTATTCTCAATATGCAAATATATATTGAAGTAATGCATAGATAATTAATCTTTGTTAACAATCCAAAATCATCTGCCATCATTGGTTCAAATTGCTTTCAAAAATTAGTTTTATCTAAGATGTAAGTATATACTTATTTGTTTTTAATAATGTCCTTCTTGTTGTTATGTCCGTCCAGTCGGATCCGACTCATAGCGACCACCACTTGGGTTTCCGAGGCAGTTGTTGTTGTTATGTGCCATCGAGTCAACCCGACTCAGCGACCCCTCCTTGGGTTTCTGAGGCGGTATCACTACGGAAGTAGATTGCTCCATCTTCCTTCCGAGCAGTGGCTGGTGGGTTTTAACCTCCAGCCTTTTGGTTAGCAGTCAAGTGCCTTAGGCACTACATTACCAGAGCTCCCAAATGTCCTTATTATTATTTTAATATTCATAGACACTATAGTGTAGTCACCTCTCAAATTCCTCAAACTGGTGATTTGTGTCTTCTTTCTCTTTCTTTATTGCTTTTCTTTTAGAAGCAGCTGTTATTTTCCTTTTCTGCATTAGCTAATTTCTATAGAAATTTATTTTTTTTTTCCTGCTACGTACAATGGATTTTATTTTCTCTTCTTTTTCTATTTTATAAGGGGAAAACGGAGAAAGTTTATTAGAGATTTTTATCCTTTTTTCATATTGACATTTAGTACAAGAAATTCCTTCATGTCCTACTTTAGCCACATTCATCAAATTTTCACATTCTGTTTTAATTCTCATTCATTTAAAAATATTTATATATATACATTGATTTCTTATTTGATTCATGTTTTGTTTACATTTTAGTTAGCTTCGTTGTATTGAATGATTTTCTTGATGACTTTCTGTGTTTGTTTTCTCTTTTAATTCTATTGCTGTCAGAATTCATATTTTGTATATTTCATATGGGAGCTCTGGTAGCATAATGGCTAAGACACTTGCCTGCTAACCAGATGGCTGGTGGTTCAAACCCACCAGCCACTCCTTGGAAGGAAGGTTGGGCAATCTACTTCTGTAGTGATACTGCCTTGGAAACCCAAGGAGGGGTCGCTATGAGTCGGGTTTGACTGGACAGCACATAACAACAACAACAACAACATATTTCATATACATATCTCTCTATCTGCCTTTCTCTCATCTATCTGTCAATCTATTATCTATGTATGTTTCTTCACCCTTGTGTTAGTCAATCACACTGTCGGATCATAGTATATTATTTTATTGCTATGTTGCTGCTTTCTATTTGAATAACCCAAGAAGCAATGAAAGAAGATGGAAAGAATACAGAGTGACTGTGCAAAAAATAATTGTTCAACCATTTTAGAAGATAGCATACAAACAAGAATCAATAGTACTGAAGGAAGAACTCAAATCTGCTGTGAAGGCATTGGTGAAAACTAGGCTTAAGGAACTGATGGAATGCTAATAGAAATGCTAAAAAAAAAAAAAAAAAATAGGTAACGTTAGAAGCCCTTATTTACTTTTTGGAATATAGCTATCTGGTCAACTGACTGGAAGAAATGCAGAAGGCAGAAATTATCGAACAATATCATTAATTTTACATGCAAGTAAAATTTTGCTGTAAATAAGTCAAAAACAGTTTCAGCCATACATTGACAGGGAATTGGCAGAAATTCAAGCCCGATTCAGAAAAGGATGTTGATCAAGAGCTATCACTGCTGATGTTAGATGTATCTTGGCTGACAGCAGAGAATACCAGAATGATGTTTACTAGTGGGATATTTTTTTATTTTTTGACTATGCAAAGGCATTTGACTGTATGGATCATAACAAATTAGAAACAGCATTGTAAAGAAGGAATTCCAGAACACATTATTCTGCTCATAATGTTCCTGTATATGGACCAAGAGGCAGTCCTTTGAACAGAATAAGGGAAGATTGCATAGTTTAAAATCAGGAAGGTGTGCTTCAGGATTGTAGCCTTTCACCATATTTATTCCATGTGTATGCTGAGCTAATAATGTGAGAAACTAGGCCATATGAAGAAGAAAGCAGCATGAAGATTAGAAGAAGACTCATTAACAATCATGTGCAAATGGCACCACCTTGCTTGCTGAAAGTCAAGAGGACTTGAAGCACTTACTGGTGAAGATCAAAGACACATGCTTTAGTGTGGATAACACCTTAACAAGAAGAAAACAAAACCTGTCATAACTAGACTAATAAGCAACATCATGATAAATGGAGCAAAGATTGAAATTGTCAAGGATGTCATTTTACTTGGATCCACAATCAATTGTCATGGAAGCAGCAGTCCAGAAACCAAGCAACATACTGCCCTGGGCAAATCTACTGCAAAAGATCTTTTGAAGTATTGTAGTGTAAAGTTGTCAATTTGAAGGTAAAGGTACACCTGTCCCAAGCCATAGTACTTTTAATTTTTATTTTTTTTATTTTTAAGAGTTTATTTTACATTCAACGTTATAGGTACATATAGTTTCACTCCCCATTTACTGTGTCCAACACTAACCCAGTCTCCTCCCCTCCCTGCCCAGTAACCCTCACCCCATGTCCCTCATAGTTATGCACTCCCTGTTTGTCCTGCACTTCCTCAGTGTGAATGTGGGCCCTCTGGTGCCCCATGGTCGATTGCTCCAAGGGATGCATTCCCATAGAGTATGTGGGTGCATCACCCTGGGTTGAGTGGTCTGTATATACATCTTGTTTACTTTTGGGCTGAGAGTCAGCCCCTGGGAATGAGCTTTATTCCAGGCCCAGAATGTATCCCAAGGCCATAGTATTGGGAGTCTTACCAGACTCCATCCAACCAGGAATTCTGGTCATTATTGAATTTTTGGATTTTGTTCCACTTTTTTCCTCCCACTCTAGCAATGCATTTTGAATAGCTTCATATGCATTGAAATTTGGACAGTGAATAAGGAAGACCAAAGAATAATTGATGTATTTGCTATGGTATTGGGAAAAATATTGAATATATTGTGGGCTGCCAGAAAAGTGAACAAATCTGTCTTAGAAGACATATAGCTGTAATCTTCCTTAGAATTGAGGCTGATGAGATTTCTTCTCCCATCTTTTGGTCATGTTAGCAGGAGAGACCATTCCATGGAGAAAGATATTATGCCTGATAAAAGAGGGTCAGCCAAAAAGAGGACAACCCTCAATGATATGGATTGACATACAGCTGCAACAATGGGCCAAGCACAGCAGTAATGGCAAGGATGGCTGACGACGGGACGGTGTTTCATTCTGGTGCACATTGGGTTGCTGTGAGTTAGAACCAACTCAGCAGGCACCTACCAACAACAACATTTGAAATATTTTATCTATCCAGTGGTGCAGTGATTAAAGCATTTGGCTGCTAATCAAAAGTTCTCCTTTTCATACACATCAGCCACCCCATGGGAGAAAGATGAGGCATCCTACTTCTCTAAAGAAACCATGGAAACCCTTTGGGTCAGTTCTAAGTTGTCCTCTAGGGTCATTGTTGTTGTTGTTGTTGTTGTTATGTGCCGTCGAGT
>NW_006922510.1:248819-250121 GCF_000298275.1 Orycteropus afer afer | reverse complement strand
TTTTTTTTTTTTTAATTTTTTATTTTAAGCAGAGAAATTAATGGTAAAGCAACTGAGGTCTTTGCCTCTTTAATGAGAACACTTTATTTGCCTCCTCAGGTGTTGTATAATAATTTATATATTTTCCACATTGGCTTTATTTTGTTAAAGTTTATTTTGATAAAAATGTGTTTATTGGCTCTGGGTTTTTATTTTAATTTTTGCTTTTGACCTGTATACCCCTAAACTTATTTTACATATTATAGGCAGTCCCCAGGTTCTGAATGAGATTGGTTCCTAAGAGTGTCTTTCAGTCAATTTGTTGGACAGGTGCTGGTTCTTACTTAGCCTTACTTGAGTGCAAGATGTGGCTCCAAGCCTTTTTCATGCTTTAAAAGCTGCACATGCTGCAAGTGACTGTGATTATGTTGAAGAAGTTCATGTGAAGAGGAGTTGGTTCACTTGTTTCAGGGTAAAAGCAATTTCCATAACATTAAAAGAGCCAGTAAGACTTGCCCGTAAGTCAGACCTTCCCAACCCTGGGACTTATTGTACTATTTATATCTCTTTTCCTATTCCTCAACTTAAATATATTTCTCTACTTCGTATTGATTTATGTTTCTTAGAAATCTATTAATTTTCCTGAAATTTAAAAGAATCAGTCTTTTAAATTCATTTTTTCTATCTTTAGTAAGAGGCTTTTTTTATTTACTCTTAATTTTATGAGTTTAAAAGTTTTTTAGGAGGGGCAAGATGGAGGACTAGGCAGAAGGATTGCACAGACCCTCTTCAACAAAGAAAAGGGAAACCAATTAACACAGACACAGAAGATAATCTTGGACCCCTGAGCCTTGAAGGAAAGGATGCAGAATTGGACTAAACCCCAACTAGTAGAAGAATTTGCGTGAAAATACCAAAAAAAAGGAGACCTACGGAGCTGCGGTCTGACAGAGAAATGAGTGACCCTGACAATACAGGCAGCTTGGAGATACGCGACTGGTGGTAGGACCTAAGAATTAACCTAAAAATCACCCTGCCAGCCAGTGACTGTGCGGACTGTGCACCTTGGCTGGGGAACAAGCAGAGAAGGTGAGGAGAAGGGTGGGCTGAGCTGTGGACTTTTGCCGGTCTGAAGGTCGCTGCAATTTTGTAGGTTTAAAAAGCGGCTTGATTATTTTTAAAGAGACAGCACTCTCACAGATTCCTGTGGTGGTAGGACTTAAGAGTTAAACTAAAAATCACCCTGCCAGCCAGGGGAACTGCATGGACTGTGCACGGTGGCTGGGAACAAACGGAGAAAGTGAAGACAAAGGTGGGCTGAGA
>NW_006922510.1:226287-234792 GCF_000298275.1 Orycteropus afer afer | reverse complement strand
TGCTTCATTTTTCATTCTGTTTATTTTCCTAATAGTGTATTTAAGGATGAAGAATTCTTTAATTTCTTCTAACCACAATTTGTTAAGCTTTATATGAGTTGTTACGAAGTATCTATATTCCATTATTTATGTATTTCTTAACTTCCAGTGAGTTACATTTAGTTTTACTATTTAATTATTTGTATCTATTTTTTTTTTTTTTTTAATAGAATGGAGCTCTAATGGTGCAGTGATTAAGTACCTGACTGACAAATGAAATGTTGTCTGTTGGAATCTACCAGTCCCTCTGCAGGGGGAAAGATGTGGCAGTCTGCTTCTGTAAAGATTTACAGCCTTGGAAACCCTATGAGGCAGTTCTACTCTGCCTTAGAGGATGGCTAAGAGTCTACATGGACTCAACAGTGGTGGGGTGATTGGCAATATTGTCAGTATTCTGATGGGTTTGGTTATTCAGTTTTAGTATATATTTTTTTATTTGTAGGGTAGTGTGGTAGTTATGTTTGTCAACTTAGCTGGGCTTGGTTGAGTGGCTGGGCAGCTGATAGTAGTTGTTCCCCATGATGAGACTGGCAATCAACTCCATGGTGAGATCTACCACAAGAAGCTGAGTAGCTGCCTTTGGGATGTGGTCTGCTTCCTGTATATAAGGAGAAGCCTTGGGAACGGTCTCTGGCACATGGAACGCTTGGACCCTGCATGTAGCCGTGTCATTGCTCAGCAGCCTACTATGCTCAACCAACTTTGGGACTTCCAAAGGACTTAAGTGAATGGCCTACTGTGTGGTTTGGTAACATCAGGACTGTGCCTTTTTACTTGTCAACCTTGGGCTTCCCAGCCTCAGCAGCCAGCAGCTGTCTGAGTGAAAAACGCCTATAGCCCCAGTGGTCAGGAGCAGGAGGCAGAACTGGACTCCAAGTTTGAGGGGCTTTCACCCAGCCCCTAGAACTTGGCACTTTGAACTTGGACTTAAAGCCTCCAAACTGTAAGATAATAAACTCCTGTTTGTTCAGCCATCCCATTTGTGGCATATTCCTGTCAGAGCGGCACCAGGTAAGAACAGAATTAATCTACCTTTCCAACATCTCTTTTTAATTCACATTTTTAATCAACACTCAGGATTGGATTTTCCCATGTGATTTAATTTGACCCCCAGCATTTGGTGATTCATCAAATTGTGTGGATAAAACTATATACTTTCTTTTTATATCTGAGAAGTATTTTCTGTTTTAAAGGTAAATATTTAAATCTAATCATCTGTTTCATGTCTTCCCTTAACACTAGGTGGTTGATAAAATGTAATATATAACAAAGAATTTTTTCTGTGTATATCGGCTGTAAGGAACCCTAGTGGTGCAGTGGTTAAAACATTGATCTATAACCGAAATCAGTGATTGGAACCCACCAGTCTTGCAGAAGAAATACAAGGCAATCTGCTTTTGTATATAATTACTACAGTCTTGGAAACCCTATGAGGCAGTTCTACTCTGTCCTATGGGTCGCTATAAATCAAATTTTCTTCACAGAAGTGGATTTGGTTAGTTACATAGGTTCTTTTAATCTGTCTGCAAGTTGTATTTTATAATCTATCACTATGACCAAGGACGTGCTCTTGTTTTTTTTTTTTTGTTTTTGTTTTGTTTTGTTTATGGCAACTTCCGCATCATTGAATCACTCCTTTGACTCTCTGTCTGTTTCTCTGCCAGTATGTGTTTTACCCCCATGTCCACTGGTGTGCACAAGACTGACGGTATTTTAATGCAACAGTAAGTTGCCATAGTGAAGAACTGTTTGGTCTAAAGGTATACAACGGGGGAAAAAAAAAGAAACACATTTTGTCTCTTATGCTTTTAGTCTGTTAAGTATGACACACACTCTAATACCTTGTTATCAGTATCAGCATGTTCAAAATCAAATAAAATACTATATATACTCTCCCAACATTGCCTGTCTTTACTCAGTCCCTCAGTCTTAGGCATACTGGCATCACCACAGTGAGTAAGAAGACAACTTCTGTAGCCAAATCTTCATGGTTCAAACTGGCTGTCTCACATCCCTTAAGACCTTGGGCAAGGATCCCAACTTCTTGGGTCTTCAGTTTTTATGTATAAAAGGGGGGATAATAATAATATCTATATCATGAAGTTAAAATGATTAAACACATTTATAACATAATTTGGTACATAATAAAAACTTCATATATAACAACTGTTACTATTTTCTGGTTTCTCATAGATAATTCCTGTGATGTGATATTAAAATCACAAAACCCAAAGTTATGCTCTGTGTATGCCATATTTTACTCCTCCCACTCTATTCCTCATAATAAAACTAATAGATTATGTTCATTGAAAACTTACCATGTGATAGGTACTATAGTAAGCCACTTCACATGAGTTAGTCTAGAAAAAAACTCTTCCCTCCTATCCTCTCCCCCTCTCCACTCCATTTTTACTCCTCGTTCTCCCAATTTATGTGGATAACATATTTATTTGTGATTTCATTCTGAGCATCACTCTCACTAGAAAGTCAATCTAAGATGGCTACTATCTGTATCAACTGCTCCTCATTTGTGTTCCCATACATATAGCTGTTACTTTTATCTTAGCACTTACTTCAATTAACACAATTTTAGAGATATAGTCCATGCCTAAGAAATACTGTTGTGTAAATAAACATCTAATTCATTTGCAAACACATTCAAAGCTATTTTCTGTCCTATTTGTATTTTTCAAGTACTTTGCTGCTTTTTCTTTTTTTCAATTTTTATGTCCCTTTTTTTAACATAGGAGCTCTGGTAGCATAGTGCCTAGGACACTTGACTGCTAACCAGAAGGCTGGCAGTTCAAACCCACCAACCACTCCTTGGATGGAAGGTTGGGTGATCTACTTCTGTGATAATGCTACCTCAGCAAACCAAGAAGGGGTTTCTGTGAGTCAGGTCTGACTCAATGGCACATAACAGCAACAACAATTTTTAACATTGTGATATTATTTTCTATTTGAAACAGGACTATTGCTAGTGAATAAAGCCATACCATGAAACTATCCCCATCTCTGCTTACGTTATTACCTTCTTTGCTGACCAAACTGTTAACTGGCATCTCCTTCTTGCTTTAGTTGCCAAGCAGATAAGTAGTTGAATCTTTGTCAATGATTATTTCAAGGACAAAGCAGATACTCTTTCCTATTCATTTAACAAACACATCATCTCTGGGGTATAGATTTCCTCCAAAATATATCATATTTTGGGGGGGGGAGCTCTGGTAGCATAGTGCCTAAGGCACTTGACTGCTACCCGGAAGGCTGGCGGTTCAAACCCACCAGCCACTCCTCGGAAGGAAGATGGGGCAATCTACTTCCGTAGTGATACTGCCTCGGAATCCCAGGAGGGGTCGCTATGAGTCAGGTCTGACTCGATGGCACACAACAACAACAACATACATATATGGAACGCTTCATGAATTTACGTGTCATCCTTGCGCAGAGCCCTGCTAATCTTCTCTGTATTGTTCCAATTTTAGTATATGTGCTGCCAGTTACTGTTATGTTAATAAGATCTTGCTGTTGATTATGAGAGACACTATTGTTAATATTTTATATATTTTAACATATGTATAATTTTGTCTTTTCTACAGAATTTACCCATTTCACTTTTAATTTATTCTAGTGATGACCCTTAATAATTTAACAGAAATATGTAAGATTTTTTTTTTATATATCTATTTGTAGAAGTGGGGTCTCTGGTGGCGTAGTGCCTAAGGCACTTGACTGCTAACCAAAAGGCAGGTGGTTCAAACCCACCAGTCACTCCTTGGAAGGAAGGCTGGGCAATCTACTTCCATAGTGATACTGCCTCAGAAACCCAAGGAGGGGTTGCTATGAGTCGGGCCCGATGGGACGGCACATAACACCAACAACGTCATTTGTAGAAGTGGGTAGCAAAGAAAGATGCTTAGCATATTCTTCTTGTATACTTTTTTGTTCCCATCTTCTTCTTTCACCACTTTTTAAAATGTGGTCATATAGGGCTTCATACCAAGATAGTTAAACTCTTTTTTTTTTAAACAATAAATTTTGATTTGGATGTTATTGTGTATAATTTGATGTCAAGATATTTGTACTTCCTCTTCATAGCAAACACTGCTTTAGTGTTCACTTCTGCTTTTCATCTCCTAAATTGTTTTCTCGGATTCATATACAACACCTTTGTTTTTGTTTTTGTTTTTAATTGTGGTATATACTCAGTAATTTCTTGAGACTTGTGAGTAGCAACTTTTCTTTCACATTCCTAGTTACTACAATATATTATTTAAACTGGTTGTCAAAAATAATTTTTAAGAGATACCAAGAAGCAAGAAGATATGAACTACACAGAAGAAGGGGGAAAAAAAAAAGAGCAAGAGAAACTGCCTTTAAAAGGACCTAGAAATTGAATTTACCAGACAACTTTGAAGCAGTTATTACAAATGTGTTCAAAGAACAGAAGGAAAAGATGCTTAAATAATTAAAAGAAGTATAATGACACTGTCTCATCAAATAGAGAAGATCAACAAAGAGAAATAATTTTTGAAAGAATTACTTGGACATTCTTGAATTTGCAAGTACATAGCTAAAAAGTCACAGAAAGAAAATCAGAATCAATGTATAATAGTTAAAAATGTTGAAAAGCCAAAGCCCAGAGGCCTTAGTGAATTCTACCAAATATTTTAAGAAAAAAGATTCAACATAAGAACTGGCCAGTGAAAACCTCATGAATAGCGGTGAAACACTGTCTGATGTATTACTGGAAAACATTATGAATAGCCTTTAACCATTACGTTACCTAAATTACACAAATTTTGATAGATCATATAATTTATATGATAGATCATATAATTTATATGATAGCTCATATAATTTATATGATAGCTCATATAATTTATATGATAGCTCATATAAATTATAATGATCATTATAATTTATTATAATTCAAAATACCTTCTGACTTACAATGTTTTTCTTTGATCCAAGTTATTTACATCATGGTATTTAATTTTCATATTTGTGGTGTAATAGTTAAGTGCTCCCCTGCCGATTGAAAGGTTGGTAGTTCAAGTCCACCCAGCAGGTATGTGGTACTAAAACCAGGTGATATGTTCATGTAAACATTACAGCCAAGAGAACCCTATGGGGCGTCCCACAATAAGACTTGCTGTTTTGTTTATTTAGTGACTTGGATGGAATATTTTTGTAAACTCTGCTTTCTCTGCAGTGAGCAGGCTCTGTTACTGGTCTTTACAGGGTAGCGTTGGACATGTGCAGTCATCTTGGGATGACAAAGATTTCAGCAAACTCTTTTTCATGTTCTGTTTCCCTGATCTTTCTGTTGAGCTGTCTTTCTCTGTAAGTATGACACTCAGCTCTTAGCCTCTAGGAATTTCCTCCTGATTGATCCATTTTTTTTGGACATGGCTGCTTGAACAATTTCTCTTAGAAAGATCAGCATGAGGCCGGTCCCCATGACGCAGAGGTTAAAGATGTCCCAAATGTCCAAACTACCATGCTACTCCATCATTTCAAACATTAACTCCTCCTCCTCCTCCCAGTAATTTCCCCAGTCTTAGGGATCTGTATTTCGCTGTAATGCCTCACAGAACTCAGACACCCAAGGGTTCATCTCATGTAGTAGTGGCGGAGGCTGGCAGGCTGGCGAGTCCCGGGTCCATGAGTAGGGCTGGCAGGGTTTGATGAACCTTGATCAGCAGATCAGATGACGGCTGCTGTCCCAAATCCAGGGGTGAGATGAAGATGAGCCAAGACACGAAGCCGGAGCAAGAGGAGAGCGAATTTTCCCAGGAGATTCCTAGGTATACCCTCAGGGAAGCTAAGGGTGGTGATTTGAATTATACCCTCCAGCAAGGCAGGACTCAAGATACATTCCACCTGTGTTGCCCCAACCGAATTAACCTAAATCTCATCACAGAGTCGATTGCCAGTCATTAAAGGGAATGACTACTACCAGGTGCCCAGCCAAATTGATACCTGACCTTAACTACCACACCACCCCAAATAGGCATGGATAAATGGGATTTACAAAACATCACAGAATGGAGGACAATGGCTAGAAGGGCCACATCAAGCAATTCACTGCATTGCACCCCCTGGCTCTTTTAGCCATTAGCCCTTTCAGAGTTGAAAGATTAATTTGCTCCTCCCAATCATATTACCGGTCGCAAGGTCATTAACAATTAGTCTTTCAGCAAGGCAAAGAGTCCTAAGGGTGAGATTATTCAGATACCAGCCATTTAAATCTGTTGTATTTGTCTATCTGATCCAAAAGTTTTTTTTCATTATCATCCTTATAGTATCTGATAATATTTAACTGAGATGACATCATTCCCTTGTTCTGAGTCTATCTTTAGGTGTCAGCACAGTGTTGGATTTCCCCCACTGCATAACCCATTTATTCATTCCTTTACCTATTATTTCTCCTTCCTTCCATTCATCATTTATTTTTACCCAGACTTTCCCACCTTGGGAGGGGACATCAAATTCAGCTGTTGTACCTATCCATATTGTTGGTAGCAAGATCAGTCGAGCAAGTGCCTTCCCCTCAGCCCATTCCCATTCATGCTGGGTATGGTTACACAGATACAAAAGCAGTGGATTATCTCGACCACTGGGCAGGACAGTAGTATTCACTGTCAGCCCTAGTTTGGCCAGATGGGGAGAAGGTACAATCCATCCCATAAGGCCCTTGGGAATTCTGGCATACAGATTCAGAGATACAGACACAGTTTCTTGCTTAGGGATCACCCCAGCCTCTGGCACCTGCAGCTGCATCCCAGGTCCAGAGGCCACAGCTTCTGGCAGGAAGAAAGCAACGTTAGGTGAGGTGGGGAAAAAGTGTACAGTGGCACCAGCATTCTCCCCCACCCCTTCTTCACTAGATCCCCCAGAAAAATGTAGGAATCTGTCGAGTGGTGATCCTCCCTTGGCCCCCCTCTTGTTGAGTGTGAGCACACATTCATGAAGGCGTGTGAGCCAGCCCTTTAGGCCTTTACCTACCCCAGTTTTAGACAACAAATGTTTCAATTGCCCATTCCAGTTCTCTATCAAACCTTTACTTTGAGGATGGTATGCAATATGGTATGTCCACTTAATATTATGTTTTTTGACCCATTGCTGCACACTATGGGAAATATAACTTGGTGGCCCAAATTGGTACAGTATCTTTTGTTCCAATCCTTTAATGGTGTTTTTGGCATTTGCATCTGTCACAGGATAAGCAAAGCTCAGTCCAGAGTAAGTATCTATTCCTGTGAGGACTCATTTATAGCCACCTGGAGCCACTGGTGTCATTGGTCCTATATAATCAACTTGCCAGCTGTGTGCAGGGCCTTCCTCCCAGGGAATCTGCCCCATAGCCATCTGTAACTTCTGTCTTTCCTGCTGACAGACAGAGCAGTCCTTATTGGCATTTTGTGCCTCAGAGGGTGCAAGAGGGATGTGCCTTTATTCAGCCCATCTCTACATTGCTGCAGCACCCCCATGTCCACTCATCTCATGAACCCAATTGGCTACCTCAAGGGAGTGTACCAACATATCCACTTGCTCCAATCACCTTCTGATCCAGGAAGGGGATTCTTCTGATGGGCATCGACATGGCTTACTGTAATGTGTCCTCTGAACTCCCAGAGTGCTTTCCATAGGTCTGTGCCCCCCACACAGGGGTCCCCTTAATAGTCTAATTGTCCATTGCCCATTTGCCTGACCATATAGCCAGACTATTAGCGACTGCCCATGAATCAGTGAAAATCCAAACATACAGGCTCTCACCATTGCCCAATTCTTCCATGACAGCTAAGAGGACAGCATGCAGTTCAGCCCATTGGGCTGACCTATCTTTACCTTCTTCAATAAGGGTCTTTCCATCTGTTGGTCTTAATGCAGCAGCTTTCCATGTCAGTTGTCCATATACCCTGGAGCTGCCATCTGTGAACCAAGCAGCCTTCTGTTGATCCATAGAAAGTTGTTCATATGGCACTGTCCATGTGGCAATGGGTTCTGGCAGCTCCCCGGGTGGTTCCAGCGTAGGACCTATAGGGAAGGAGGCTACCTGCTCATGGATACAATGGGTGCCTTCTTGCATCCCTCCAGTTGCTTGTTCTTGAATAAACCATTTCCATTTTATTATGGAACTATTTTGGGCACCACCTTCCTTATTAGAGTGTCTCTCTGACATCACCCAAGACATTATGGGTATTTCAGGTCTCATAATAATTTTATGCCCTTCTGTCATTGAAGCAGTCTCAATCAATGCCCAATAGCAGGCAAGCAATTGCCTCTCAAATGGTGTGTATCGTGCTGCAGCATCTGGAAACTTTCTAGTCCAAAATTCCAGTCGTCATCGTAGGGCAGCATTCTCAGGTTTTTGCTATAAGTTCCAGTCTGCATAAGCACTTGTAGCAGACACCTCCAAGATCATGTCTGAATGTGGATCATAAGGACCTAAAGGCAAGGACA
>NW_006922510.1:217406-222727 GCF_000298275.1 Orycteropus afer afer | reverse complement strand
ATCCTACTTCCGTAGTGATACTGCCTCGGAAACCCAAGGAGGGGTCGCTATGAGTCGGGGCCGACTCGACGGCACATAACAACAACAACAACATTGCAGGGGATCTTTGAGACCAGTCTTTGAAGTTTTTCTGATGCTAGGAAGGAATCTTTTAGTTGTCTCTTTCCTTGGTTCTCTGTATGATACAAGTCTCATGGAGATACCAGTATCCTCTCAATTGCTTATACCCCAAATCTTTGTTTTCAAGAGTGTGATTCGACTTGAACTTCCTGTTTCAAATGAAGTCAATTCCCTTGGGTAGACCTTCAGAGCTGTCTGTAGTTATGATCTTCTTCTCACCTAGGGAGAACCTTTGTCACTGATGTGGTGTTAGGGGCAAGGACAGTTACCCATTTATCTCTGAGCAATACCCTTATTTTATGAGTAGTGTGCTGGGCAGAGATAATAGCTTCTGGTCTTCTTGACTTGCCTACCTGGCATGGAATTTGTGCCCTATGAATGATCTGGAGAGAAAGCAATTGAGACCCTGGTGTTTTTGTCCTACTTTGAGTATAGCTTCCCATACTACAAGTCAGAGTTGGGTGAAAGAAAAAAGCCCCAGACATTCCCCATGCCCTTGCCTGGATTATATTTCCTATATCATGGAACTGACGAGGATGAGGAATTCTGGCAGCCTGCCCCTCTTAGGAGTTATTGTAGTCCTCAGCCGGAGCTATTGTGAGAGGAAGCCCCAGCTATATTGTCTTCCCCTGCCTAGATTATAACTTCCATCCCACTGAGCTAAATGGGGTGGTAAGAGGAAGAAAACAGCACATATGTCTCTAATGTCACAGACTCTCATGCTTTTCACTAAGACTTAATAGATTGTCTTCAATTACTATTTCTTCACTTGCTTACAACCTTCCTGAGACTTAAATGCTCATTTAAAAAGTTTTTTTTTTTTTTTTTTTTTTTTTTACCAGTTATGTATATTTCACTGGGGAGAGAGCCTGTGAAGTTCCTCACACCACCATTCAAGGCATTGTCTGGACTGATGTTTTGTGTAATCATAATATACCTCTTATTAAAATCATGTACCAATTTTGTATTTTAAATATGTAGACATATCTAAGATGTCTCTTGAGGAATTTTGATGCTGACGTACGTGTCACTGGAGTGACACAAAATTAAAGAAACACAAGCCATGAAGTCAGATGTTGTTGTTGTTATGCGCCATCGAGTCAGCCCCAACTCATACCAACCCCTCCTTGGGTTTCTGAGGTGGTATCACTATAGAAGTAGGATTGCCCAACCTTCCTTCCGAGGAGTGGCTGGTGGGTTTGAACTGCCAGCCTTCTAGTTAGCAGTCACGTGCCTTAAGCACTATGCTACCAGAGCTCCTATGAAGTCAGATAGATAAGGATATTCTTCCTGAGTGCACCACTTACTAGAATTACTTAGTTCTCTTGAGTTTCAGTTTACCACTCTGTGAACTGAAGATATGATTAGTTTTTTTTTTTTTTATGGGAGTTTAAAAAACAACATTAAGAAAAAAACCTATGCAATTAAACAAACAGCTTCCATTGCATAGTTTTCTAAAAAAAAAAAAAAAAGGAAAAAAAAAACAAGTCATAACATACGTAACATAAAAACCAATGTTGTTGAATTGATTCTGGCACAAAGGGATCCTGTAGGACAGAGCAGAACGGCCCTGTAGAGTTCCCAAGGTTGTAATCTTCAGGGAAGTAGGCTGCCATATCATCCTTCCATGGAGAAGTTAGTGGGTTCAAATCACTGATCTTTTGGCTAGCAGCTGAATGCTTGACCATTGTGCAGCCAGGGCTCCTAAAGTCCAACCCAACAATTGCACTTTTGAATATTTATCCCAGAGACATGGAAATTTATATTTACATAAAAACCTATGTAAAATGTTAATAGAATCTTATTTTTAATAGCAAAAACCAGGAAATGATGCAAATGTCCTACAATGAATCAATGAATGGTTAAACAATTCTGCTATATTTATAACATGGAATACCACTCAGAAATAAAAAGAAAGAAACTGCTGAAATATACAGCAATTTGGACACATCTCTAGTGAATTTTGCTGTGTGAAAAAAAAAGATAATCTTAGAGGGTAACATATTATATGATTCCATATTATTTCCTTCTTAAGATGACAGTATTATAGAAATCGTGAACAGATTACTGGTTGGGAGCTCTGGTAGCATAGTGCCTAAAGCATTTGACTGCTAACCAGAAGGCTGGCAGTTCAAGTACACCAGCTATGCCTCGGAAGGAAGATGGGGAAATCTACTTCTGTAGTGATACTGCCTTGGAAACCCAAGGAGGAGTCGCTATGAGTTGGGTCTGCCTGGACGGCACATAACAACAACACAACAGCTGATTAGGCATAGTAGCATGTTTTGAAAGATGTATCATTATAAAAGGACAAAACAAGGAATCATTTACATGTAGAACTATTCTGAAACTTGAACATGGAACTGGCTACATAAATCTATATATGTAGTAAAATTACGTAGACCTGAACACACACACCAACATAGAATGAGTTACATACAAAAGTGGTGAAGTCTGACTAAGAGTTCACTTGTATGTTGTGTTCTTGCTATTAGGTGCGTGGAGTCGTCTCCTACTCATAGCGACGCTGTGCACAGCAGAATGAAACTCTGCCTGATCTTGTGCCAGCCTCATGATCCTTGCTATACCTGAGTCCATTGTTGCAGTCCCTGTGACTATCCATCTCCTAGAGGGCCTTCTCCACTTTTTGTTGACCCTCCACTTTACCAAGCATGATATCCTTCTCCAGGAAATGGTTCCTTCTGATAACATGACCATTCTCGCTTCCAAGGAGCATTCCGGCATTCCGGCTGCACTTTTTCCAGGACAGATTTGTTAGTCCTTTTAGCAGACCATGGTACTTTTAGCATTCTTCTCCATCGCCACAACTCAAAAGCATCACTCCTCTTCAGTCTTCCTTATTCACTGTCAAGCTCTCACGTGCATAATAGGCAATTGAAAATACCATAGCTACTTTAGGCTCAACTTAGTTTTCAAGGAGACATCTCCACTCTTCACTTGAAAGAGGTCTTTTATAACAGATTTGCCCAATGCAATATGTCATCTGATGTCTTTACTGCTGCTGTTTATTGGACCAGTTGTGAGGATTTTTGTTTTCTTTGTATTGAGGTGTAATCTATCCTGTAGACTGCTGCCTTTCATCTTCATCAGTAAGTGCTGCAAGTCATCCTCACTTTCAGCAAGTAAAGTTGTGTTGTCTGCATATCGCAGGTTGTGAACGAGTTTTCCTCCAATCTTGACACCATGTTCTTCTTCATATAATCCAGCTTCCTGGATTATTTGTTCAGCATAATAATTGAATAAGTATGATGAAAGGATAGAACCTTAACATGCTCCCTTCCTGATTCTGAACCATGAAGTATTGCCTTGTTCTTTTTGAACCACAGCCTCTTGATCTATGTACAGGTTCCTCATGAGTAGAATCAAGTGTTCTGGAATTCCCATTCTTCTCAACAAATCATAATACGTTATGAACCACACAATCAAATGCTTTTAATAGTCAACAAAACATAAGTAAACATCTTTCTGGTATTCTTTGTTTTCAGCTAAGATCCATCTGACATCAGCAATGATGAGAAATATACTGCTGCAATATACTCTGTCAATATACTGCTGGAAATGTTTTTGAATTATCTTCAGTAAGATTTTACTTGCTATTAATGATATTGCTCAATAATTTTCCCATTCTGTGAGATCACCTTTCTTTGGAATGTGTATAAATATGGATCTCTTCTGGTCAGTTGGCCAGGTAGCTGTCTTCCAAATCTCTTGGCATAGCTAAGTAAGTATCTCCAGTAGGGTATCCATTTGTTAAAAAAATCTCTCAATGGGTAGTCCATCAATTCCTGGAGCCTCGTTCTTCACCAATTCCTTCTGTCAGGTTTCAGCTTCTTTCTTCAATACCATTGGTTCCTGATCACATGCCAACTCCTGAAATGGATGAACCTTGACTAATTCTTTTTGGTACAGTGACTTTGTGTATTCCTTCCATCTTCTTTTGATGCTTCCTGCATCATTTACTATTTTGCCCATAGAATCTTTCAATATTGCAACTCAAAGCTTAAATTTTTTCCTCAGTTCTTTCAGCTTGACAAATGCCAGGTGTGTTCTTCTCTTTTGATTATCTAACTCCAGGTCTTTGCACATTTCATTATAACAATTGCCTTTGTCTGCTCGAGCTGCTCTTTGAAATCTCCTGTTCAGTTCTTTTATCTGGGCATTTCTTCTATTTGCTTTAGCTGCTCTCCACTCAAGGGCAAGTTTCAGAGTCTCTTCTGACATCCCTTTTGGTCTTTTGTTCCTTTCTCATCTTTTTAATGACCACTTGCTTTCTTCATAGATGATGTTCTTGATGTCATCCCTCTATTCCTTTGGTTTTCAGTCATTGGTGTTCAATGCATCAAATCTATTATTTAAATGGTCTCTAAATTCAAGAGGGATATTATCAAGGTCATATTTTGGCTCTGGTGGATTTGTTTTAATTGTCTTCAACTTCAAGTTGAACTTGCATATAAGCAGTTTATGGTGTGTCCCACAATCAGCTCCTGGCCTTGTTTTGGATGAAGATATTGAACTTCTCCATGGCCTCTTGCCACAGATGTAGTCAGTCTGATTCCAGTAAAGTCTGATTTCTGGTGAAGTCTACGTAAGTCATCACTTATGTTGTTGAAAAAAGGTATTAGCAATGAATAAGTTATTGGTCTTGCAAAATTCTATCATGCGATCTCCAGTGTTATTTCTATCACCAAGCCATATTTTCCAACTCCTGCTAACTCTTCTTTGGTTCCAACTTTTGCATTCTAGTCACCAGTGATGATCAACACATCTGGATTGCATGTTTGGTCAATTTCAGACTGTAGAAGTTGGTAGAAATCTTCAGTTTCCTCATCTTTGGCTTTGGTGGTTGGTGCTTAAATTTGAATAATAGTAGTATTAACTGGTTTCCTTGTTGTTGTTGTTGTTGTTGTGTGCCATCGAGTCAGCCCCGACTCATAGTGACCCCTCCTTGGTTTTCTGAGGCAGTATCACTATGGAAGTAGGATTGCCCAACCTTCCTTCCAAGGAGTGGTTTCCTTGTTGTTGTTGTTGTTGTTTGCCGTCGAGTCGGCCCCGACTCATAGCGACCCCTCCTTGGGTTTCCGACGCAGTATCACTACGGAAGTAGGATTGCCCAACCTTCCTTCCAAGGAGTGGCTGGTGGGTTTGAACCGCCAGCCTTCTGGCTAGCAGTCAAGTGCTTT
>NW_006922510.1:200080-216536 GCF_000298275.1 Orycteropus afer afer | reverse complement strand
ACTCCTCGGAAGGAAGGTTGGGCAATCCTACTTCTGTAGTGATACTGCCTCGGAAACCCAAGGAGGGGTCGCTATGAGTCGGGTTTGACTCGACAGCACATAACAACAACAACAACTCAAGCAAAAAGCAGCCGCCAAGCCCTGGGCCTGCCTACCTCAGGCCCTGCCCTTAATAAAGACCTGCCCCCAGGCCTTGGGCCAACCTACTTCAGGTGTTGGCCTTAAAATACAGCAATCCCCATGTGAAAAGCAGCCCTCAGCCTTGGGCCTGCCTACCTTGGGCCGGGCATTAATGTAGAGCCACACCCAAGTGAAAAAGCAGCCTCCAAGCTCCACACATACTGTATGAATGCCAATTTCCTGTGTGTCATACTGTACTATTGTTAACACAATATTCATTTTGAACAAGACTGAGTGAAGCATCTATGGCATCTTTCTGATTTATTTCTTACAACTATATGTGAACGTACAATTATCTTAAAACACAAATTTAAATTCACTATTTTAAATGCTCAATTCCTTAAAAAAAGTGATAGGTCTGTAGTGATACTGTGATTGGTAGCTATTGTAATCATTTTCACACAATATCAACATAAACATCTGCAGCAATATCCTTAACATTAAAATTCATCTTTAATATTAAGCCTACTTTCCCCATGCCATTTTATACTCTCTAGTTTATTGTTTCAAGTCAGAAATAATTTGTTTTCATTTTATTCTTTTAATAATTGGTCTCCTTTTTTTTTTTTTTTTTGTGGGAAATGCTCTTTCAAGATATTCGAAATTTGTGTTCTATGTACCAGATGTTTTGCTGATGGGTTAAATACACAAGCGAGTAACAGGCATGTTTTCTGCCTTCATAGTTCTCACCACCTACTGAGAAACGTGAACAAATGAAAGAAAATCTTCAGTGCTTTGAAATTTGTGATGTACTATGTGTTTATGTGTTAGCCAGATGAAAAATGAGGGAAAGAATATCTTTAGCAGAGGCAAGAATTTTATGAGGGACCTTTTAAGTTGTAATACAGAATTGCTTCTTTGAGGAAAATTATTTTGGTACTCAATTTCCCTCTTCATTCATAAAAAATCATGATAACTTTGGTGATAGTTTTTCTTTTCTTCATCACTCTCTCTCTTGTCATATCCCCATGCTTTTTGACAGGTTAGTTTTCTGATGCTCTTTCCTGTTTCCTTTGTGTTGTAGTCATTTATATTCTTAATTTAGATACCTTCATTATTTTTTATTCAGTTTTTATTTCTAGCATCGAGATATTTGTGCAATCCTCTAATCATTCCAATTACTTAACAGCTAAGGAATATATAGTGTATACATGAAACTATGTTATTTGTTATCTTTGTTGTTGTTATTTGCCGTCGAGTCGGCCCGACTCATAGCGACCCCTCCTTGTGTTTCCGAGGCACTATTTCTACGGAAATAGGATTGCCCAACCTTCCTTCCGAGGAGTGGCTGGTGGGTTTGAACCGCCAGCCTCCTGGTTAGCAGTCAAGTGCCTTAGGCACTATGCTACCAGTGTTATCTTAGGTATTATCAAATCGGTTCCAACTCATAGCTACTCTGTGTGCAACACATCAAAACCCTGCTTGGTCTTGTGCTATCCTCACCATCGTTGCTATGTTTTAGTCCGCTGTTGCATCCATTGTGTCAATCCTTCTCATAGAGGGTCCCGTTTTCACCCACCTTCTACTTTACCAAGCATGATGTCCTTCTCCGGGGACTGGTACCTCCTGATGACATGTCCAAAGTACGTGAGACAAAGTCTGCCATTCTTGTACCTAAGGTTATAACATCATTTTCCTTACAAGCTTACTTGTCTGCTAGGAAGAAATTTTAGCATTTTGATTTCACATATTATCTGTACAAATTAATCTGTTAGTCTTGTAATTTTTAGAGTATTCAGAATTATAGTTCCTCACATTTTATGATTCAGCTTCTATGATATAATCATTTGTACTTTATTCCTTTTTAACTTTTAAATATTTCTTATTATTTGTTGTTTGTAGTGTTGATATTTTATTTAATGTGTTGATCATTGAACTTGCTAGAATAGAAGTCATGAAAGATAAGAAATTTTTATCCCCAATGCCTGAAATGATGTATGGCATTAAAGAAAAAACAAAAACAAAACAAAGAAACCCCTCAGAATCCAGAATTAGAAAGGCAACAAGCACAATGACTTTACCCAAAATTATTATAAACTCAATTCTGTGGATTTTAGTTGATTTTGTTTGCATTTTTGTCAGGTTTTTTAAAATACAAAGCCATTGTTTTGTTTCTTAAAATTGCACTATAATCTCTTATTAAGAAATGATATCCTGAAACAGATTTCTTTCTAGAAAAGGAAAGAAGTAAATCCTTAAATATATATGTATTTTATGTATGCATATATAGAGACACACTTAGGACCTAATAACCTTTTAGTAAAAATGTGATTGTTCTACATTAGCAAATCTTACTTCTTTAAGAACAATGCAATTCTTTTGATAGAGTTATTGAAGGCTTGTTTTACTTGCTTGTTCCTCAGGGTGTAAATGAAGGGGTTCAGCATAGGGGCGATGGAAGTCATGAGTACTGCTACACCCTTATTAATGGCCACTGAATTCTTTGCTGAAGGTTTGACGTACATGAAAATGCAGCTTCCGTAAGTGATGGAAACCACAATCATGTGGGAAGAGCAGGTGGAAAATGCCTTTTTCTTTTGCTGGACGGAAGGGAAGCGTAGAATGGTCCTGATGATATATGCATAGGACAGAATAACACATACAAGAGTCATGATAAAGATGACCACAGCACAAACTGTGACTACCTGCTCTACAAGCCACGTTTCAGAGCACGAGATCTTTAGCAGAGGGGATGCATCACAGGCAAAATGGTCAATGACATTAGAGTCACAGAATTCCAGATTTAGGCCCAGGCTCAGTGGTGGGAGTATGATCAACAAGGCAGCTGTCCAGCAACAAAGGATGAGTCTTCTACAGACCTTGCTGCTCATGATGGTTGTGTAATGTAGGGGCTTGCAGATGGCTACATATCGGTCATAGGACATGGTGGCCAGGAGGAAAAATTCTGTGACAGCAAAGAGGTCAGTAAAAAAAATTTGAATGAAACAATTGTCATATGTAATTGTTTTATCACCTGTTGATATATTGTACAAGTATCTGGGAATACAAGCAGACGTAAATGAGATTTCTAAGAAGGAGAAATTTTTTAGGAAAAAATACATGGCAGTTTTAAGATGAGAATTGATGAAGGTGAGGAAGATGATTGTCAGGTTTCCAGTTACACTCAACACATAGGTGATAAATAGAAAGATGAAAATCACAACCTTCAGTTGTGGGTCATCAGTCAGTCCCAGAAGGATAAATGTTATTGTGCTGTTTCTCATCATTGACTTCTGACTTCTATCCAATCTGAATTTAAAAGTAAAGATATTTGATATGAGGAGAGTGGTAATTAATGGTGGAAAATAAAGCAAAAGTTATTTCATGTAATTTAAAAATTGATTACACATATTAGCAATATACTAGTAGCTCTGGTGATGTAATGCCTAAGGCATTTGACTGCTAACCAAAAGGGTGGTTGTTCAAACCCACCAGTCACTCCTCCAAAGGAAGATTGGGTAATCTACTTCTGTAGTGATACTGCCTCAGAAACCCCAGGAGGTCGCTATGAGTCAGGACTGAATCCATGGCAGTGAGTTTTTATATGTTCCACAATTGTGTATATTTGAGTATTTCAGGAGAAATTAAAAAAAAATAGCTTTATATATACCACACTCCATTATATTACTGTTGTTTCCTTCTTAACACATTTTCTTCCCAATTTATGTTTCATTTTTATCTACAGCATGGATTTGATTTTTCCATATAGTTAGAGCTAACTTAATATTTTGTATTCTCAGCACCTGTCCCTACTCAGGCTGAATTACAAAACTGAATCTCAAAACTTCTTGATCACCTTCGTGTGCTTCCTTAAAGTGTTGTTCTTGATGAAGTAGAAATATATCACAAAGTTTGAAGCTCACTATAAAGGCTCTCCAAATCTATTGCATAAGACTTTGAGGTGTAACATTAGTACAATTTCAAAAATAATGTTTTCTTTAAATAGCACCCTTTACTCACACCTTGCCTTACCTCTCTCTCATGATTTTCAGTTTAATTGAAGCTTATTAACCCCAACTCTAATGTAAAAGATAAAAGAACTCTGGTAGCATAGTCCCTAAGGCACTTGACTGCTCACCAGAAGGCTGGCAGGTTCAAACCCACCAGCCACTCCTCGGAAGGAAGGTTGGGCAATCCTACTTCTGTAGTGATACTGCCTCAGAAACCCAAGGACAGGTCGCTATGGGTTGGGGCCGACTCATCATAACAACAACAACAATAAGAAATTTATTGTGCAGAAGTTAAAATATGTTGGATCCAACATGCATGAAGATACAAGACATCATCACAACTTTTCAGTTAAGATTGAAAAACACTTCAATATCTTATTATTTTTACCACTAAATCTAAAATACATCAGATTTAAAATACTGAACATCCAACTCCTGATTGCTTTTACTGACTCAGTTACACCATCTAACAATATTGAAAAATTATATGTTTAGTATATAAAGCATTTATAAAAGTATCTGACTGATAATGATTTTTAGTTTTTAGTCATCATGCATTCAATCTTCAATATATTTAAATCATCCTTTCATCTCCAACATTATAATAAAACAGTTTCTATCAAAAATTATCAAAGTCTTCATTTTTGCTATTAAAATTTAAGGGATTTCTAAGTGGATTGTGTACTTTTATCACACAGTATTCTTACATTATACACATACTGTATTCTCTCATGATTTACTAAAATACAACATACACCAGTTTTCTGTGACCTTTCTAGTATCATTTCCTTGAAGATGTTGTCAAGCGATACGAACCCCTGGAGAAAAACATTATGCTTGGTCAAGTAGAAGCGTCAGCAGAGAAAAAGAGGACCCTCAGTGACATGGGTTGACATAGTGGCTGAAACAATGGATGAAAATATAACAACAGTTTTGTGAATGGTGCAGAACTGGGCAATGAACAGCAGTACACGTTCAGCAGTACGTAGGCTTGCTTTGAGTGGGAACTGTCTTGATAGCACCTAAAAACAACAATTTCTAGATATTTATTTTCTTTCTTGCTCAATTAAGTTGATAGTTGTCAGCTTTCTTTCTTAGTACTTCTTTACCTCCTGACACATTCACTGTCTGAGAATTTTCTTGAACTTCTGGTCTCTACCATATGACTGTTTTTCAGAATCTCAGTCATCCACCAAATGTTACAAAGTCTAAACATATACATTCTGAAATGGAACTCCTGATTTTCAACACCTCCATCCTATTTCTTCTCTGTGCTCTTTACAGTAAAAGTCATATGTTATATTTATTGAGACTTTGCAATAAAGGGTCAATTTATTATTCTAGATATTTAAATACACACTTTACATGAATTATCTATCTGCCCTCTAACTTTGTTTTCCCACTCTACTCCTTTGGTACACAATTCCATCTTGGAATACACATTCTAAGCCATTGGTTTTTCTTTTCTCTTTTGAATTTCCAGAAATCTGTATGTGGGAGATATTCTCCGTATCACCAAGTTACACTTCAGAATAACCTGTTACACGTTGCTGCTTAAAATAATCTTGTCAATGACTACACACTAACCAGGTTTATAGCACTCTAAAAATGATATTCCATTAATACTGATATTAGAAATCACATTTCTGAATTTTTTTCAACTGGGAAGATTCACTTATTAGAGCCGTATATTACCCAAGCCTCAAAATGGAAAATGTAACTGTACTGAAATAATTTACCATACTCACCCTTCTGGCAATTAATCACACCCTCTTTCTATGAGTTACTTAATTGCAACTATATTTACAGCTACAATTTTTAAATGAATTTTTAAAATGAATTGAAAACGAGCATGAGGATTTCTGGTCACTCTCATTGAATCTGGTCACTCCTCAAATCACAACAGCCTTGGGAATGCATAATCCCCTTGCATTTCTCTCAGTTGCAAAGTATGGTGTATGGAGGGTGACTAACAAAATGCTATCAACTGCATAATATTCTTTACAATAGATGTTGTACCATCACAGGCCCAGGATGTGTTTTCTTCTGCTCCTTGTCACTGGAATGAAAAGCCAACTGAAAGGAATCTCCACTAGCTATGGAGGAGTTGATGTTCTGTACTCTCTTTGTTCAGTGGAGGGTGTTCCCACATCAGGTCTGATCATTTTTTACTTGCCATATCTTCACCAAAGTTCATAAACAAAGAGGTCCTTAGTGACCCAGTTCAAAAATCACTAATGAATCATCTGTGTAATGAACTTTGGGGAACAAATTTAACATGGTAAGAGTGGGGGCACAACCTTTAGTGGTAGGATTCAGCATCAAAAGCATTTAAAACAGACTGGTAGGAAAGCAATAAGAATGCTATTAGAAAAAACAAAAAACTAGGAAACCTCATCCAGTTTTATTTGTAATTTAAAATTCATTGCTATAATGTAAGATAGCTCAAAGATTATAGATCTTTATTTTTTCCTTTTCCAATTTTTCATAATATGAATAAATTATACATTAAGATGGTTGATTAGATAAGTAAAAGCAGAAAAGCAAAGGGATAAACAGAGAAGGGCTGTAACAAAATCTACTACTTTGGAGCATATCCTTCCATAATTTTCTTCCTGCAAACATACCTACATGTGTCACATGTAATATTTACAAATGAATGAACATTAAAATTAAATAAAAAAGGCCTATATGTTAAGATGTAGAGCTAGTATAACCTTAGGTATGTATGAACTTATTCACATCTTAAAATGTAATTATTATTGTCACAGTCAATTGTACACATGTAACATGAAATTTTAAAACAAAATTTACTGTGTATTTGTGCTTTTCTCAATGTTTCACCATTTTAAAATATTACTCTATGGATAGTCAATGATTTTTCAGTTACTACTTGAAATCATTTCAGATTATTTCCCATCTTTTACAACTATAGAAAAATCCCCAAGACAAATCCTTATGAAATCATTATTTGGTTATTGTCAGAATAATTGATAGATATGAAATTTCTTAAAAAAGTTAATGTATGTGTTTAGAACAGTAACATATTGGTATCGTAAATAGAAACCTAGATAGCTGCTGTCAAGTGGACTGTAGCACATGGCAATCTTAGGTACAACAGAAAAAAACTTTGCCTGGCCAAGTCATCTTCATTATTGTGGGCATGCTTGAGTATTTCATTGTAGTTATTATACAAAACTATTTCACTGAGGGTCCCGTAACTGAGAATACCCCTCACCTTCATTAGGCCTCTACTTCACTAAATATGATGTTCTCCTTTAGCCATTGATCCTTACAGCAAATGCGTTGGATAGTGGTCTGTTGTGATCCATAAGGTTTTCATTGGCTAATATTTTGGAATAGATTGTCAAGCCTTCTTTCTAATCTTAGTGTAGAAGTTCCTACTTAAACCTGTCCACCATGGTGACCCAGCTGGTATTTAAAAAAATCAGTGACATAGTTTCCAGCATCATAGCAACCCGTAAAACCTCACAGTATAAGAAACTGACAGATGGGTGATATATTAATACTATAATATATAGTAATTGGGAAGTCTTTGTGGCAGAGTGCCTAAGGCATATGACTGCTAACCAGAAGGGTGGCAGTTCAAATCCACCAGTCACTCCTCAGAAGGAAGACTGGGCAATCCACTTCTGTAGTGATACCACCATAGAAACCCAAGGAGGGGAGGAGCTCTGGTAGCATAGTGCCTAAGGCACTTGACTGCTAACCAGAAGGGTGGCAGTTCAAACCCACCAGCCACTCCTCAGAAGGAAGATGGGGCAATCTACTTCCATAGTGATACTGCATCGGAAACCCAAGGAGGGGTCGTTATGAGTCGCGTCCGACTCGACGGCACATAACAACAACAACAACATGTAGTAATTAATAATAATAAAAACTTACAGCCGCTGGGTTGATTCCGAGTCATAGCAACCATACAGAACAAAGCAGAACTGCCCCACAGAGCTTCCAAGGCTGTATATCTTAATGGAAGCAGTCTGCCTCATCTTTCTCTCCCACACTGGCTGGTGGGTTTGAACTGAGGACATTTTGATTACCAGCTGAATGCTTTAACCACTGCCTCACCAGAGCTCCTTTGTAGTTAAAAGGGTCCTTCAAGTCAAGAGTATACAAGTGTGTCTTTGTACATATACTCAAGTCAGAAATGTGCTTATTTTCCTTTTTAAGTTATTGTCTTAATTAAATCATGGACTAATGTGGGTCAACCCTGGATTTCAGAGTTATTGGAGTATGGTTTACATACAATAAAATCACCATCTTTAGTTTTTCAGTTTGATAAATTTTTAACAACTGCATACTCCTCTCTAACCACTGCCACCACAGTAAAGATATAGAGGACTGCCACCACTTCCATACTTTTCTTTATGTCCCTTTAGTGTTAACCTCCCATCCATACTCAGGCAATCAGTGATCTACTTAAGACATAGATTAGACTAGATTTGACTTTTCTTATGTTTCATAGGAATGGAATCACTCATGGCATCCTTCTCTTGAGAGTCATCCTTGTTACTATGAATATCACTAGTCATTTTGTGTTTCTCCGAAATATCCCATGACTTAGACATCACAATAATTTTATTTATTCAACACAGAAGTATGTTTCCTGTTTCTGGGTTTTGGCTACTATGTTTAAAGTACCTTTAAATATTCATGTACAAGTATGTGCTTTTATTTTTCTCCAGTAAATATCCAGGTCTGAAATTGTTGGATCAAATGGCAAGTATAAATTTAATTGGTATAAGTGTATGTTTAGCAGTTTTCCAAAGTAGTTGTAACATTTCACCTTCCCAGTAATAATGTTTGAGATCTTTAGTGAATATGTACTATTGACAGTATTTGGCATTTTCTGTTTCAATTCATTCATTCTAATGAGTGCATTTGGATGTGTCTTGCAGTTTTTATTTGCATTTCTATGACAACTTAATGTTGTTAAAATATTTTGTATGATTACTTATTCTGCATACATCTTGTTTTAGGAAGTGTGCATTCAAATATATTGCCCATTGTTTTAGGTTCTGTTTTCTTACTATGGAGATTTGTAAATATACTTTTTATTCTGTGCATATATTTGAAGTGTTAATATATTCTCCTAGTTTCAGGCCTGCATTTTTATTTTTTTTGCTGTCTTTTGAAATGTAAGAGTTTTGAATTTTGATGAAGTCTAACTTGTCAATATTTTTTTCTTTTTTGATGTGTGCTTTTTAGTGTGTCACCTTTCTAGAAGATCTTTGTCACAAGCTTGTGAATATTTTCTATATTTTCTGGTAGTTTTTACATTTTAGGCTATGATCAATTTTGAGTTATTTTTGTTCATAGTGTGAGAAATGGCTAATTCCAAAATATTGATGATATTTTTTCCAAATATATTTATTCTATTATGGTAAATTTTATTTTATTTTGAACACAGACCATATTGGATATGATTTCGATCCTTTCAAATTAAAGAGACTTGTCTTATTGTCTATTTTAGTGAATGTTCGGTGGGCTCTTGAAAAGACTGTTGTTTTTGGTTGTGGGTTCTACAAATACCAATTTGGTCAGGTTGTTTGGTTGTGTATTTCAAATCTTTTATGGAGATGTTCCAGCTGATTTTCTATCAAATGCTGAGAAGGGTAATGCAATGTCTAATCTCTAATTACTCATTTGTCTATTTTTCTTTCAGCTATATCACTTTATGGTTCAAGTATTTGGAAGTTCTATTATGAACTGCATATGCATATATGTATAGTGCATACACTATTGTTGTTAGGTGTGGTCAAGTCATCTCTGACTCACTGACCCTATGCACAGCAGAGCAAAACACTGCCTGGTCCTGCACCAGCTCCATGATCCTTGCTATACTTGAGCCCATCATCACAGCCACTATGTTATCCATCTTGTTGAGGGCCTTCCCCTCTTTCCTTGACCCTTCACCTTGCATAGCATGACATTCTTCTCTAGGGGATGGTCCCTTCTGACAACATGACCAAACTAGGTAAGACAAAGTGTGGCCATTCTTTCTTCTAAGGAGCAATACAGCTGCACTTCCTCCCAGACAGATTTGTTAGTTCTTTTAGCAATGCATGGTACTTTCAGCATTCTTTGCCAGCACCACAACTCAAGAGCATCAACTTGGTCTCCCTTATTCATTGTCCAGCTCTCACATGTATATGCATGTGAGGCATATACTTTGCCTTCCTTATTGATACAGTAATTTATTTTTATATTCAATATCACACTTTATCCTGAGAAATACTCTTTCTTTGAAATCTACTTTGTCTGATACTAATATAATACAGCCACTCCAATTTTGTTTTGGTTAACGTTTCCTCGGTATATTGGTTTTTAAAAGATACTTTTCTTTAAACCATGTCTTTATTTATATTCAAAGTATTATTTTATAGATGACATATTATAGGAGCTCTGGTAGCATAGTGCTTAAGGCATTTGACTGCTAACCAGAAGGCTGGTGGTTCAAACCCACCAGCCACTCCTCAGGAGGAAGGTTGGGCAATCCACTTCCATAGTGATACTGCCTGAGAAACCCAAGGAGGAGTCCTCAAGGTAGAGTCAACCTTAATGATGAGGTCAGAGTAAAGCCTTCAGGACCTTCATTTGCTGATGGGGCTTGATGTAAACTGGGAAGAAATAGGTAAAAACTTTCATTAATAATCTGAATGTGAAATGTATGAAGTTTGAATCTACGGAAATTGGAAATTGTCAAAAATAAAATGGAATGCATGAAGATTGATTTCCCATGGATTAGTGAGCTGAAATGGATTGGTATTGGACATTTTGAAAAAGAAAATAATACGGTCTTCTACGCTGAAAATGGAAAATTGAAGAGGAATGGAGTCACATTCATCTTCAAAAGGAAATGCTGCCAGTGATAGGATAATATCCATACACCTACAAGGAAGACTAGTTATTACTACTATTATTCAAATTTACACACCAACCAAGATAAAGCCAAAGATAATTAAGGATTTTTACAAGTTTTCAATCTGAAATTGACCAAACACATAATCAAATGTATTAATTATTATAGGTGATTGGAAAGCAAAAGTTGGAAACAAAGAAAAATCATAGTAGTGGGAAAATATGGCCTTGGTGATAGAGATGATGCTCAAGATCTTATGATAGAACTTAGCAAGACCAAGGACTTTTTCATTGCAAATAGCTTTTTTCAACAACATACACAGCAGCTATACAGATGGACCTTACCAGGTGGAATAAACAGGAATAAGATCAACTAAATCTGTGGAAAAAGCCAATGGAGAGGCTCCAAATCTTCAGCTAAAACAAGGACAGGAGTTCTCTGTAGAAGAGATCATCAATTGCTCATATACAAGTTCAAGTTGAAGCTGAAGACAATTTAAAAAATGCCCAAGAGAGCCAAAATACGACCTTGAGTATATATTGCTTGAATTTAGAGACTGTCTGAAGAATTGATTTGATACATTGAACACCAGTGACAGAAGACTAGATGAGTTGTGGGGTGACATAAAGAAGAGCATACATGAAGAAAGCAAACAGTCATCAAAAAGACAGAAAAAGAAGAAAAGACCCAAATCATCTCAGAAGAGACTGTGAAACTTGCTCTTGATAGAGTGTAGCTAAAGCAAATGGAAGAAATGATGGTATAAAAGAGCCGAACAGTTTCAAAAGGCAGCTTGAGAATACAAAGTAAAGCACTATAATGAAATGTACAAAGACTTGAAGTTAAAAAACCAAAGGAAAATACATGCTTGGCATTTCTCCAGCTGAAAGAATTGAAGAATAACTCAAGCCTTGAATTGCAATATTGAAGTATTCTCTGGGAAAAACACTGAATGATGCTGGAAGCATCAAAAAAAAAAAAAAAAAAGGAAGGAATATAGTCACTCTACCGAAAAGTATTAATCGACGCTCAACAATTTAAGGAGGTGGCACATGATCAAGAACCGATGATATTGAAGGAAGAAGTCTTAACAGCACTGAAGGAATTGTTGAAAAACAAGGCTCCAGGGATTGACAGAATACCCATTGATAAATTTCAACCAAAGGATGCAATGCTGGAGACACATACTCATTTATGCCA
The DNA here is from genome assembly GCF_000298275.1 of Orycteropus afer afer. Classification (NCBI taxonomy): domain Eukaryota; kingdom Metazoa; phylum Chordata; class Mammalia; order Tubulidentata; family Orycteropodidae; genus Orycteropus; species Orycteropus afer. The sequence goes on along the minus strand of NW_006922510.1, from coordinate 204,323 downwards.
AGAAATTTGGGAGACAACATGGGACACAAACAAATCTCTCTTGGAACAAGTGCAGGTGAAATGCACCTGAAAGCAAGAATTGCCAGACTTTGTCTCACTTACTTATGTCATGTTGTCAACCTGCCTGACCAGCAAGGTGGAGATTGATGGAAGAGATTGACATTTGTGTCCATTCCAAAGAAAAGTAATCCAACAGATTACGGAAGTTATTGAACAGTATAATATCGAACAATATAATACAAGTAAAATTTTGCTGACAATAATTGAAAATGATTGTAGGGATATATCGACAGAGTACTTCCAGAAATTTAAACCAGATTCAGAAGAATACATGGAATAAAGATATCATTGTTGATATCAGATGGATATTGACTAAAATCAAAGAACACCAGAAAGATGTTTACCTGCATTTTATTGACAATGCAAAGACATTCAATTGTGTGGACTATAACAAATTATGGATAACATTGTGAAGAACTGGAATTCCAGAACACTTAATTTTGCCATTGCAGAACCAGTACATAGACCAAAAGGCAGTCTTTTGAACAGAACAAGGGAATACTGCATTATTTAAAATCAGGAAAGCTGTGTGTTGAGGTTGTATTGGTTAACCATACTTATTCAATCTGTATGCTGTGATATAATCCAAGAGGCTGACTATATCAAGAAGAACATGGCATCAGGATTGGGGAAGATTCATGAACAACTTGCAATATGCAGATGATACAAACTTCTTGCTGACAGTGAAGATGACTTGAAATATTTACTGATGAAAATCAAAGATACAGTCTTCAATATGGATTACACCTCAACATAAAGAAAACAAAAATCCTCACAACTGGACTAATAAGGAACATCACAATTAATAGAAAAAAGGATTGGATTTGTGAGTAATTTAATTTTTATAGAATCCACAATCAACACCCATGCAAGCATCAGTCAACAAATCAGACATCACATTGCCCTGAACAGCTCTGGTAAGAGAACTCTAAATCAAGGACCAAATATATCAGATTGGAAATGTAGGAGCACCTAACCCAAGTCATGATATTTTCAGTAGCCTCATATGCGTGTGAAAGCTAGACAGTAATTAGGAAAATGGAAGGAGAGTTGATGGCTTTGAAATGTGGTGTTGGTGAAGAATACCAAAAATACCGTGGATTACCAGAAGAATGTACAAATTTGTCTTGGATGAAGTGTATCAAGAATGTTCCTTGGAAGGGAGAATGGCCAGACTTCATCTAGTTTATTTATATCATATTGTCATAAGGGACCATTCCCTGGATAAGGTTATCATGCCTGGTAAAGACAAGGGTCAGCAAAAAAAGGGAAGACCCTCAACAAGATGGATTGACAGTGGCTGCACTGATGTCCTCTAGTATAGCAAGTACATTGAAGATGGCACAGGAACGAGCAGTGTTTCCTTCTGTCCTACATAGGATTGCTGTGAATCAGAGTCAACTCTATGGGACCAAACAACAACAACATACTGTTTGTTCATTTCTATTTTATTCAATGTTAAAATTCATGAATGTTATGTTGGTATCTGGATTTTGTTGTTGTTCTTTTAGTGTCATAATTTGTTCTTTTCACAGTACCATAAATTATTTGATACATTTCATAATTATTTTTAAGATTTGTTTTTGAGGGTCCAGATATTTTGTATTATATGAATCTATGCCTACTGTCATGCTTGGTAAGGTGGAGGGTCGGCAAAAGAGGGGAAGGCCTTAAACGAGATCAATTGACACAGTGGCTGCGACAATGGGCTCAAGCATAGCAAGGATCAAGAAGCTGGCACGGGGTTGGGCGGTGTTTCATTCTGTTGTGCCTGGGGTCGCTATGAGTTGGAAATGACTCAACAGCACCTAACAGCAACAACAACATGCCTACTTTTAAGGCACGATCCTCCTGATCAGGTGTCTCCACCTGATTCCCTGGTTTTCCAGTGAAGATGTTCCAATAATACGGTTGGTTGACACTAAAATATCTTGCAAACCTGTTTGATATTTGTAATATCTTATGTTTAAAGATTGTTGGACATTGTTTATGTAGCCTGAAGGCATTTTATCCTACATGAACTGATTCTTAGTCAGTGAAGACACAATGAGATCACAATGTGGATTTTGTGCAATTTTGCTTCATAGCTCGCTTGTCATGTCAGCCTCTCAATCTCTGTCTCAATTCAACAAGTTTCCAGCACCTACACTTACTTAATTCCATTTTATAGTGATTCATCTGATTGGGAACTTTGGGGAGTTCTTGACTCAGAATTCTGGTATGCCTTATCAATCATTATGTGACGCTGTCTATCCTCAATGACATGCATTTTTTTCTTTCCCACATCTTAAGTTATCTTCCTCTGTAGAAAATACTTCAAAATGTCTGTCTGGTCTTAAATATGTGTACTAAAATACAGTCACAGAGAATTTTAAAGGAGATAATTATCAATCATAACTCAAGCAATGTTTTTCATACATCATTTTCATCACTAACATTGAACATTTTAACTCCATATTTTTGTGCTTTTTTTCTTAATTTTTAATTGATTCTAAAGTTTTTCCATGAAGTGATTGGTGGTTTTATTATGTCTCAAATTTCCAAAGAGAGAGAAAATGATAAAATCTCTCTTCTTCTCCATCCAAGCCCAGTCCTCTTTGTAGAATAAACAACTGTTACCAGCTTGATGAGTATGCTTCCAGATTATATTCTATCTGTATTGTTGATATTGTTATCTGGTGTCATTAAGTCAGTTCCAACTCACAGTGACCCTATTGTATACACTAGAACACATCTCTTCCCAGTCCTGCACCATCCTCAATCATTGCTATGTTTGAACCCATGGTTGCAGTCACTTTGTCATTCCATCTTGTTGAGGGTCTTACTCTTTTTCACTTACTGTAGTTTAGCAAGCATGATGTCTTTCTCCGGGTAATTGTTCCTCCCAATAATATGTCCAAAGTATGTTAGACTAATCTCACATCCTTGCTTCTAAGGAGCATTTTGGCCATACTTCTTCCAAAAAAGATTTGTTTGTTCTTCTGGTAGCCCATGGTATAGTCAATATTCTTCACCAACACCTTATTTCAAAGGCATTAATCTTTGGTCTTCCTTAAACTCTATTCAGATTTTGTATGCATATGAGGGAATTTAAAATACCTTAACCAATGTTATTCATAAGGTTTTCGCTGCCCAATTTTTGAAGAAGTAGATTGTTCAGTTCTTCTTCCTAATCTGACTTAGTCTGAAAGCTCCATTGAACATGTCCACCATGAGTGACTCTGCTGGTATTTGAAATACTGGTGACATAGCTTCCAGTATCACATACACATGCAAGCCACCACTGTATGACAAACTGACTGATGAATGGTGGACTATGTGCTTACATGGTAGGTTTAAAGCATATATATACCCATATGTTAGATTCTATTATACATTTATCTATAACTGATTTTCTTAGTTTGGCCCTCTTGTGCTGCTCTAACAGAAAATATAACAAATGAGTAGCTTTAACAAACAGGGTTTATTATCTTACAGTTTAGGAGTTTAGAAGTCCAAGATCAAAGTGCCTGCTCTAGGGACTTGGTTAAGGCCCCTCAGCCTTGGGCTTCAGCTCTGCCTCTTCTTCCCAGCCCACTGAAGCTGGAGGCTTCTCTTAACTCAGGCAGATATTGACTGCTGAGGCTGATAAACCCAAGGTCAACAAATAAAATGACAAAGTCCCAAGATTACCAAACACCATGGCAGGTCACTACTTCAAGTCCAGAGACAGTCCCAAGATCAGCAGGAAACATGACAGGCTGCTGAATAGAGACTCAGCTACATGCAACATCCAAACATGCCAAAAATCTCCAGAGACCTTTCTCAATCCTCCTTCTTATATAGTAGAACCGGAGAACACCCCTAAGGCAGCTACTCAGCAGCTCCCATAGATTTTACCATGGAGTTGATTACCAGTCTCATGGGGAATACCTACATGCAGCTGCTCAGCCACTCAAAACCGGGCCCAGCCAAGCTGACACACAATTTAACTACCACATCAGTCAATATAATTTTTATATTTATTTATATTTTGATGAAGAGGATGTTTACAAAATCTAATGAAGGAATAAATTTATAACATATAGATTATATTGTTGTTGTTGTTATGTGCCATCAAGTCAGACCCAACTCATAATGACCCCTCCTTGGGTTTCTGAGGCGGTATCACTACGGAAGTAGATTGCCCAACCTTCCTTCCAAG